>NC_068364.1:4480141-4755141 GCF_020536995.1 Dreissena polymorpha
GGATTCAGCATTCGGCGGTCGAGGAACTCTGGGGGGGATTCGTGAAGAAGATAAAATTACCTGATGTCTCAGTTGGAATACAACTGCCGTTACCAATTGAAGGCGCAACAGCTTCGACAACACCTTCTTGCACATTAGTAGCACTTGTCTCGCGTCACGTGGTCGAGGGATCCGGATTAGAATATCTCACTGTGGTGAAAAACGAGAGAGATTTCGAAATCGGCCGTTTTGTTCCAATTAATACTGCTGGAACAATCGACGTGTTGCCTGTAGATGTCTACAATCATTGTAAAGATCTTTGTGACATAAGATTTAAAACAGAACTTAATATAAGTATGACTGATTCAAAGTTATCAACAATAGAAGATTTGCACAATTGGATCAGGACACCCAAATCTGTACACATATGGGGTGCAGCGTCTGCGCCTGGCAAAGGTACACTGATCCCAGGAATCTTCCAAACTCGAAATGAAGACAGGATCATCATTCGAGACCGCCGAACTGATGAACCATTCGCGCAAAGTGGAGATAGTGGGGCAATGGTTTGCTATTTTGATCCGCGCAAAGAAGAGCTGTACGTTGTTGCAATGCTGGTAGGGTTGATGGAGCCTGGTGATGGTAGTCAAAACAGAGAATATGTAGCCGAAATACTGGATGTCGCGCTTCAGAAGCTGTCTTTAGGCAATGGATGTCAACTTATGTTGGTTAAACATGATGATCTCTGACGTTACAGTAAATACTTTAATTATTTCCATTTTCTTACTGATGGCCATAATAAAACGAATAAGATTAAGTTTTTTTATATAAATAAATCACATGAAAATTCATATTTTTAGATATGAATTTACGTGATTAACAGAAACAATGGAACACTTTACTAAAAATCTTGATTAATGTATTAAGAAAATCATAGCGAAAGAAAATTAAAGACTATAACTCGTTTTTTCCCATTCATTCCAATAATGTCCATTTTCTTGTTGTATACTAAGCCTGTGTCGTTCTGATTGTATTTCCGGCATCTAGAGACGTCACACATACATGTAGTTAATTTGAGCACAAAAACGCATTTAGGACGAACCATGCCATTTATCAAAATATGTAAATAGAAATTGTTTTATTCACATTCAACCTAGTGGATATTAAAGGCGTGCGAAACGTAAGATGTGATAAAATGTCACCTTAAAGGGGCCTTTTCACAGATTTTGGCATTTTTTTAACTTATTCATTAAATGCTTTATATCGATAAATGTAAACATTGGATCGTAAAAGCTCCAGTAAAAAAATCAAGAATAAAATTAAAAAAAGGAAAAGAACATTGTCCGGACCAGGTTTTGAACCAGTGACCCCTGGAGTCCTGCCAGAGTCCTGAAGTAAAAACGCTTTAGCCTGCTGAGCTATTCCGCCGATTACACATTTGATGTATTTTATACCTTATATAAGCAATCTTCGTAGTTTCACAAAATTTAACGACAAAAACAGAATTCTCCAAATTATTCAATCGTTTCGCGTTGCAACGCTTTATAATTTTTAGGTTTTAAAATCGTCAAAAGATGCATATGATGGCTATATTAGACCATGGTAAATGTTCAGTATTACTGTTTCCTCACAAATATCATAACTAAAACGAAAATTTGCGAATCTGAAACAACTTTTTTCAATTTTGTCAATTTACCAAAGCGTGAAAAGATCCCTTTAATAAGTTAACATTTGTTTTAAATAAAAGATAGATTTTTATCATGTTATGTCATGCAAAGTTTGTCAATATCATTATGCATTTTTGCTTTGAGTTGTCGCATACTCGTCTTCTTGTTTTGTTTTAGTACATACCTCCGCAGCCATTCCGAGTATATGATAGTGTGCAGAATAAAATTTGACGACTTTGTGAATGGAAAATAATAAAGACTTGATTTTATGTCTGTCAGACAGTGTATGAAAACAAACATACCAAAATATGCTAACCAATAAAATATATATACAAATGTATTTATGTTTAGGTTTAATATGTAGGTAAAGCATCTGTAAAAAAAAACTAATACAGAACTGTACACAGTACATTTGCGTAAGTCATTTCTGAAACAAATTTCTATCCCACATGTTGCTAACTGTCGACGGTCGTAGTGTGCATGCATGTTTATGTATCATGAATGTTATAATCTTAATCATATGGCTGTGTGAAAAAAAACTTGATTTTTGTAGCTATGGTCAACAGAGCACAATTCTAAGAGTTATATTTCATTCAGTGTTTTTGACAACTTTTTTTTAATTCCAGGGATCTGTTCTTAATAATTTTCAATATAAGTTAAATATACATCACATTTATGATTTATTTTGTATTTGCTTATCCATTCAAGAATCGCATGTTCGATGTTCCTTTCATTCAATATTACTGTATGGCTCGAATGCTACATTCTTACGTGTCATATTTGAAACCTGCAGTGTTCTATCGTTTATATCAAGTTTTCATGTAAAGTTTATGTCTGTACGGAAAGCGAATCGTGTATTATGTATATCGTGCTCAAATGACATCCATATTTCAGCTGAATTATTGATTTTTTGGATTTTTTTCAGAATGCGCAGATTGAAAGATCGATTTAATAAAATAGAATTATGTATATTTAATCTTTATTTATCATAGTGTCCTTTCTTCTCTTCTGCAAGACTGTGTACTGATCTATTGTCAATTTAAAATTCACATCTCACTCGCACTTTTTACAGTGACAGGCAAGTACTATATAAAGGGAATTTTTAGACAATAATGTGTAATTTGTATTGAAGGCCAATTAAGATATGAAAGATGTATAATGTATGATTGAGGAACTCATTCAATCCCAACAGATAAGAGTCGAAATTATTTTATTAAATTAAAATGTTTACAAAAAATAATGGGAAAGAGATTGTTTGGTCACGGTAACGCTCGCCATTTTTACTTTCGTTTTCAGATTTGAATATGTTGCATTTTGTAAATATTTTGAATGAAAAAACATACAAATGAAGTTGATTTAAAGAATTACGCTTACCATGTACAGGGACAATTTAAATCCATGTATTATTATTAGAATCAATCTAAAATCGGCATCATCAGGTGTTGAAGAATTGCATAAGGCCATTATACACTAAATAGTAAAGGAGGGTTAATAAGTTAACTTGTAGAAATTACAATGTCAAAATCAACTACATGTATTTGTTCTATAGTATATACGTTTAATGACCATTATGTGACGATAACCATATTACTTATATAAGACGGTAAAATCATAGAAGACTATAGGCAATTTAGCGCAAATTTAACGATGTTATTTCAAATTAAGTTCTCTCGTGATGAGGCTCGCCTAATTAGGACCAACAATCTTGGAACACGCATTATATGATAAATAGGCTATGAGTTCGTATGTTTCAGGTTCTCAATTGTTTGGTAAAATTAAAAATATAAGTTATGAGCTTCATACTAGTTTTGTGTAATGTGTATATTGTATTGTTCATATAGGTGATATATGCTTAGTTGAAAATGATAAATAATCTATAAACTGTTGTAATATTTCATAAGAAATACATGTATGTTAAACGCTGTATGAATGTGATGCTTACTGTCCAGTTGATAGTCAGTCTACAGAAAATGAACATCCTATTTTATTTTAATTTATTGCTTATCTTGTCTTTAGTGTGTGTCCTGATTTCATAGGCATATTGCATATTTCGTTTAAAATATTTGCCATTACTTATATGTCTATGCACTTTAAAAGTTCACCAAAATAGTATGATCGATTCACACGTTAGGGTGGAATGTTTGTGTGTGTACTTGTAGCAGGGTTCGGTATAAGGGGAACTTATACTGCCTTGCTATATGAGCTAGCTTTTATAGCGACGCGGTAGAGTGTCTGCCTGATTTGGAACCGGCAGGTCCCGGGTTCGATTCCCAGTATGGTCGGGGATTTTTCTAGTTGGGTTACATTGGCGCCCAACGTAAAAAACCCACCAGGTGTGTCAGACGTCCCACAGATGTCATGGCAATGAGAAATTCGTGGAAGAATTTCATAATTAGAGGGGGTGTATGTAGCAGGGTTCGGTATAAGGGGAACTTATACTGCCTTGCTATATGAGCTAGCTTTTATAGCGACGCGGTAGAGTGTCTGCCTGATTTGGAACCGGCAGGTCCCGGGTTCGTTCCACATTGCGGTCGGGGAATTTTCTGGCTGGGTTACATACTTCCCTTGCTATAGATGCCATGTTAAAAACTGTTACTGACTTCTTATATGTATAATGTTTCTTTTATTGTATATCCCTCATTAACATATATGTGTATGTAAAAGATATTAACGCAGCCTTTACAATTGTTCCAATTTAACGTCAGAAATATCATTTGCATTAAAATGAACAGATTAACAGCATTTCACGAAAATGGGTACATTTTTGAAAAGCTTACTCAAACAATGAACGTTTCATACAGCCAGTAAATATGTATCTTCTTTATGCCCTATGCATGTTTTAATTTGTTTTAATTTATTGCACACACGCTTTATCATGCCAATGATATAGATTCGTTTTGAAAATTTATAATACACCCATTCGATACGGAACGGAGCCTGTATTATGAAAGCTGTAGGTTTTCTCTCATGTTTTGTCACATATTCTGTTTTATAATAAATATATTTTATGTGCATAATTGATGAATGGACGTATGACATTAAAGAAAATGCTCTGTATGCATCCTGATATTTGGTACTTATAATAAATAAAATCCAAACATTGATGTTGTTGCTTACAATATTTAAAAATGTTTTTTTAAACGTCAGACGAAATAAAGAATTGTATTTAAATATTTGGAATTAGTTTTTATTCAAGTAAGAATAAGATCCACTTCTACGCATGTGAAACGATTTTCTAACGTATTTGTGACAGTGACCGTGTCCTTTGATCTAGTGAACCAAATTTCAATTTGGTTCATCTATTGTCCAAGGCCAATGTGAATAAGAAGTTTCAAGCAAATCGGTCGATTCGTTGATGAGTTATTGATCGGAAACGATTTGCATAGTTATTGTGACAGTGACCGTGGCCTTTGACGTAGTGACCCGATTTCAATAGGGGTTATAAACTGTCCAAGGCCAATGCACATGTGAAGTATAAAGCAAATCGTTAACGAGTTATTGTTTGGAAACACACTGGTCAACCGACCGACCGATAGATCGACCTTCGGACATCCAGCAAAACAAGATGCCCCCTCTTCTTCGAAGGGGGGTATAAAAAGTGTAGAGATACAGGTGACAATATCTTTTTGGCCCTGTTGGCGCTAAGAAACACATCATGCGACAGCATCGGATCATCGATGCAACGTTTGATGGTGCGACGCGCAAAACACTTATACCTATGAAACAAACATTGCGACATCCCGTAAGTACCAGTGAAAATGTCGCACCGAAGTTGCTAGAATTCCGTGAAAATCAAAATTTCTACTACGACCAACACGCAAAGAGCAATCATCAGACGGGGGACGCAGTATGAATTAAAACCCCGTCAGGCATGAAGCATGCATAGTACGTGAACCCGTCCGAGTACCCACGATCACATATCGTAAAGGCAGGCAAATCGCAGCGCGAATATCGCCAAAACATAAGACGTGTAAACGAAAACGAAGGAGAGAACCACACATAATCCCCACAAACATTTCCGGCACTCACAGTTCCAACAGAGATTGTAGCAGAGCAACCATAAATAACGTCGAATCAGAAAAACAGTGCTAGTTCGAAATCGAGCAAAAACCGTAGACAAATTGGAGAAAGAGAGTGCAATGCAGTGTTGGATAAGTTCGCAAACTGACACGATTGAATGTGTAAAATGTGATATGCAACATATAAGCTCTTTTTTTTTTTATAGGATATAGCATCCTTTTAACTTCAACCTTATTTAGTATTATGTAATATTAAAAAATACAGATTCAACCTTACTAGGTTACGAGTATCCTCTCATAGATTGAGAATAGAAAGTGGCAGATGGTCTAAGCCCAACCCAACACCTGTTGAGCAAAGGACATGTATTGTTTGTAATCGTCTAGAAGACGAATATCATTTTGTGATTGAATGCAACTTATATACAAATTTAAGAGTTAAATATATACCTTCATAATACCGAAACAGACCAAATATGCAAAAATTTATAGAATTGATGTCTTCCGATAATGAATCTGTATTAAGAAAACTGAGTGCTTTTGTCCATGCCGCATTTTTAGTTAGATCTGCGAACTTGTATGTGCCCTCTTGTGTATTTTTGCCCATAAACTAGTTGAAATATGTAAATTGCTGCTGTTCCTGATTTTGTATGTGAATGTATAATGAGTGATTTTGTGAGGTCTTGTTTACGCCTCATTAGTTTTGTTTGTCGAGTCAATGTTTGTTACAAATAACGCATTATGTACCGATTAGTATGAGAACTGCTCTTAAATTAAACGTATTTAATGTTTGTCGTCTATCTATGTATGCTGCCGACTATGTGCCTTGGCTGTATACTCAGTATTTTGCGTGAGTTCTTGTTTTACTCTCTTTAGGTTTTGTAATGTAGAGTACTTGAACGATAACATTAATGCAATAGGTATTGATAAGTATGAGTACACCCTTAAACATTATTATTACGGTTAATATGTATTTCTTGCTGTAAAATATTTATTGACACTACTTATGTAATTATTATAATTTCATGTGCTTGAATTAATTATGTACATATGTTTATTACTGTAAATATTATATTGTTTGTACTAAAATGTGTCCACATGGGCCATTGGCCTCCTGGAAATTATGTAAATAAAATCTAAAAAAATCTAAAAATCTATAAGTATATTACTGCCCTATTGTAGAATCCTAATAAACTCCGCCAGAAGATGTTGCAGGAAAATCTCCATCACACAATATTGGAAATATTTTTTATAGAGAAATGACTGTTCTTTGAAGAAAACACTGCACATAGATTGTGCACACGAAATCGTGTAAATGCCGCAGTGTTCAGTTCGGTTATGAGTGGATTATGGAAGCATAGATTTGCACACGTGACATTTTATTTATATTCTCAAAAAGTCAAATTGCAGGCAGTCACAATATTGCGTACCTTTTCGAATCACACCAGTCTGCCTGCACCCTTACGGTAAAAGAAAATTATCTTCACCATTTGTCTAAAGAAACCGATTGTGGAACCATGGGTTTGACGATAGAAATAAATCGATTTTTATTTGCAACACACGTTTTTTAACACAGCAAGGTTTTTCGAAGTTGTTTCATATAAAGTCCTTTGTTTGTCAACAATGATATTGTGAAATGCTTAAGTGATCTCATATATTTGATATATTTGAAACTATTTCTGCTGCCATTAACAGTCAGTACATATACTAGTATGTGTCATACTTAGTCGTTTAGTATGAATGTCCTTACACGTATACGCAAGGTATCGTAATAATATAGATAAAACGCGTGTGTGTTTATAAAACTATGCATGTTTTTATCACTTCCATATTTCATAAAGTTAGTTACTCTGTAACAATTATTAAATAGTATATTATTCGTCCTAACAATGGATTAAAGTCAAAATATTGGTACATTTATTGTTTCCTACAAGATAATCTATTATCAATAAATTTATCATTTGTTTTAGTGAAAATGGTATTATTTCCGTGATGGTGTTCTGTCACTTTTCTGTAACTTTTATATCACTGGAACATATTATAAGCGACCTGAATATACGTCTTTGATATTAAAAAAGATGACATCCAAAGAACAACTTGGTTTGACATGCGTTCTGAAAATACACTCTAATTATAACAAATTCACTCAGATTACAGAAAAAGTATGACATCACTATATATCTCAATGTTTTTCACTTGATTTTTATCATATGATTCATAGGATACACGGTATTCAAGATGTTTTGAAAAATGTCATCATTAAGCTATGTTAAAATAAATTGATTTCGTGTATAAATAAAAGAGGAACGCGAATTAAAGGAAACAATTTCAGACTATCTTCAACCACTTATGAGTATTATTAAAATGTGCCTCTATGTGAGAAATAATCTCTGTACATTTCTGTTATAGCATTTTCTGGTTGAACCCTGTAAGCAAGCTTTTCAACGGCAAGAGTTATTTTTAAGCTGTTCGCAAAAATACAAATGAAAATTACAACGGAACCCGTATCCTGTCCGTTATTTTATTTTTTGAAATTCCGGTCTCATCTACGCTGTTCATGTAATCTCTCCATTAAAACAGGAACACATTTTAAATATAAATATTGCTACGTATATGGAGATGCCGTTTCTTTGAAATGCGTTGCAATAAAAAAAGTATAGAATTCAACCAATGAAGCGTTCAAATAAAATGATTCAAGTATCGAACAATTACATTAACCGGTATATGTTCAACATGGTTATCTCTTTGCAATCAGAGAACTATTGACTATTGTGTGACTTGATTAGCAATGAATAAAGGTTTTATAACGATGAATCATTTATGGTTTCCCCTTACTAAAGGTGTATACTGCACACACAACTAAACATGTCCATGTAAATCTTGTACCTTTTTATTATTTATTATTAATTATTATTTAAACGTTATCTTACTTTATGACAACGGATCTAATTTAACGTAAGTACTTTTTTATATTAAAAAAGTACAAATTTACACTCAAGTTCCTCACGACACATTTTCGGAGTAAGATATACACGTAAATTCATACATACAACAATGTCATCACAATTCCTCCATCAAAACTTAAATTATTGATTGGAAATCGGTTTTTAATTCTAATTATGACAAATACCCATGGTCTTAACATTTAATGTTAACATAGGAATGCATGAAATCTATCTACAAACACAATTCAGCACAAAACCTCATCTAAACTGAAGTTATTTATCGTCGGTTGTGCAATCGAACAACTAAGGTTAGTACTACGCGTTGCAAGTCGGTCTGCTCTTAGCTACGCTAGGAACGATTACCACTGCATCTGAGGCTATTAATAGATGCTGATAAACAAGTAATGCGGGATGTTGTGTAACCTCGTTCATAGTGCATGCTACTATTGCTGTTTCTGTGAAACATTCTTTTGTTGTCAACAGATAGCGGCGATCTTTTGTATTCACGAGTGCTAACAACGCAATAGTAGAAGGTTAAGTTTGTTTACATTCACAGTTCTCAATTAATAAAACGTTGAACTTGAGTTCACCAATTACTACAGGTATATTATAGACAACAACAAAATGCTTTATAATCGCTAACACCAAATATAAGGTAGTCGGCGTAAATGCTGACTTTGAAATAAAGTTTGCAATTTACGTTTCTAAATAATTAAATTGAAACTAAATGTTTAACTATTGTGTTTGTTAACTTGGTAGTCACATATTCACCGTATGAAATGTGTGTTATCAACTTATCATTGTCAAACCACACATTAGTGTCAGTAGATAAACATTATACTATCGGAGTGCATATCATATGTGTCCACACATGCCTTATTATGAGTGTATTTCTTCACCATCGAAATATGTCGTATGTTAATATTTGATTTACACGCAGTTTTCTTTCGACACATTTAAATCACACTTTCATAGACGCGCTATGCGAAAATGGGTCTTATGCGTTTCGGCCAGCGTATCTATAGCCCAACATGTGCATTTGCGCAGTCTGGTCAGAGGCCATGTCGTTCGCTATAAAATCACCTAATGTGTTATGGTCTCATTATGTATCTCCTGGCCAGACTGAGAGATGCGCAGGCTGCGTGGGCTATACATATGATGGGCGCACATGGAATAAGACCCATTTTTGCATGACAAGGGTCATTAAAAGTCTCATCGCGAATTGTAAATGGCACATTTTAGCTAAATGCTTTTCGATACAAAATTGTATTCAAAATAGCAACTTGTAAATAAGAGCAGCCTATCCAGGCGTTTATGAACGATTTCTAGACTTGCTGACCGAGTACGGCAAACATTTGCGGTTGGATAATTAAACGATTTCCTCTTATAGTGACACTATACAATTTGTTTGTTTTCTTATCTTGAAAGCAAAACTGTGTTTATCGATAGTTAATTATATGTTCCCCGGACGATTTAGTGAACGAGTACTGACCCTGAAATTCTTCGAGATGGATTTTAACGCATAATTGTAACTGGGCCACAATTTGTGTCAGGGCTGTTTTTATAACTACCTAATTCGTGAGTAAAAAGTATTGCTCGCAGATTTATTTTTTATTTATTTTCATCAATTATCTTATTGTATATTTTGAATTTGTATATGGTGTCAAAAATCAAAAGTTTTGTACAGGGAATTTCCAAAATGAAATTATATTGTTAGTAAGATAGGCATTCGATATTCAAACAATACTCATGATGATTTCAAATTGTCTTTATATTCAGTTTTCATTACCATTTTCATCATACTTACTATGCTTTCTGAACGTAATAAAGGGCCATGTTGTTGCTATTTTGTCTAAGTTATATCTATAAAATAAATAGGATGATAAAAAGTGCACACACATCTCGACCCGTGCATTAAGACACACTCTTAATTAATAAATTTGAATGGCTTGTGTTGATTTCAAACTTGATTAATTTTGAAAAATTAGTTGCTTCTTAAATTATGCAATAGCGAACAACGTTAGTGCCTTCAGCGCTTTGATTTGAATCAGTGACCGTAGCCTTTATCAAAAATCCATTCCCAGGCTAGGACTTCATTTAAACTTTTCTTATATCACAAGTTTCATCAAGAATGGTTGATGAAAAAAGGTATTATCCGGAAACCACAAATGTGATGTTTTTTATACAATGTGTCGATTCTTTTCAGATTTAACGGATAGAGTGACAGGAAATAATGTTTACATGAATACGTTTATTTTTGTTTGATAAAAAAATAATCATCAAAACTTACCAGCATACTTCTTAAGCACATGTTTATTGAAACAATTAGTCAAGTTGAAAGTATAAAATAGTCAGTTAGAGGTTGCTCCTCGACGAGAATCAGACCACGATGTACGCCGATATTGAGGCTGAGGTATTTACACCCCAAAGTTCTGGAATCGATCGACCCCACTGCCACTCTTGTGGAGCATTCCGAAGAAAGTCGATGTACATGTATCACGTTTGTCCCCACTGCTTGCCTGCCACTTCCTGGATTATCCGATACGACTCCCTACTGTTCTTCAATAGTGTCCATTTCAATATTCATCACATTCATCCCATTCTATTTTGTTATTTTAACAACATAGAAAATTAATAAAAATCAGTAATAATTAAATGAAGAATTACCATTGTAAAATTTTAATGCTATACAAATTTAATATCACGCATATCGATTGCATTGTGTATGCCTGAAATATTTCTTGACAAAAAGGAAAGAAATGAAAGAAAAATAAGAGAAATGTTGCACACAGAAAGAAACCTAGATAAAGCTCAATTGTGATATACACACTCTAATCTTTTTTTCGGTGACAAAGATTCAATTCATGTATAAAATTAAGGCATAAGTTTTGTATGCTAACAAGTTCTTTAATTACTGACCATCGTTATGTTTCCGTTTCTGATAGTTTTATATTCAACATGATATTGTTATATTAGGAGTTAGCCCCCGATAAACATTAAACTTTTGTAAAGTGTTCTTTCTTCTAGAATCAATTTGTTTTTACTTCAATAGTTATGATGGTTTTTTTCTTTTTCAAATCCAATACTTCCAAGAATAAATTATTTATAATTCGTTGTATAGCGAATGTTTAATATGTATACTAAGATGCCAAAAAGATTGTTTCTTCTTCTTGGTTTAGAAAGGTACAATTTGTATTGTTAGTTAAATTCATTGTTTACAATAAAGAATTAGTTCCTAACATTTGGTAAATTATTCTATACTGGAACCACTGTGGGTAAGTATCTGTTTGTATGTAGAAATGATATAGAAACATAATATATTATATATTTCCATGTATTTTCCATTTCTCAATGCGATTAGGTTATACATTCTTTTGAACAAAACATTCATATATGGCTTTAGATAAACCTTTATAGTTGATAAAACAATTAGCATAGCATGGCAGGGAAGGCATTTGCACACCCGAGTCTCTGCTTTTAAATTCTAGATTTAAACATCAAATAAATGCATTCACTGAGTGAATAAGACCTTCAAAATGAATACAGTTTATATTTGTACCACTGTATTGTTCAATTAGTTTTAAAATGAGTTGGAATCAATAACTATTTAAAGAACAAATCGTATTCAAGTGTCATACATTGCTTAAACAAAAAGATTCGTTACCGATGTTAAATTATGCTTGTAATACGAAGGCATACGTAAGACACTGTTAACATCTAAAATATCGAACAAGTCAATCAACTATTCGTAACATGTAAGCACTTCGAAACAGAAATCATTGTTAAAGTATTTTTTTACATCAGTTGCATAATGTTTTCCTGTAATAAAAAGTGTTCCCAAATTTTAAAAAGGCGATTTAATAAAAATGACACATTTACTTTCACATCATGAATACAGTTTGCTTAATCATGCATTGTTTTTATGTTTGTAAAATATGCATATATGCCAACCATATATAATCAACCATTTTCATACTTTTATACTAGAATGGATCGAGCCTCTCATTTTATAAAGTTTGCCATCCCAGACAAAATCAAACATAAGTTTATTGATTTTATCATGGATTTCCCTTTTAGAGGTTCGTATAACATAAAGACAGGATTGATCACAAGAAAATTATTCTACACTGATTTTTTAAAATATAATTATAATATTTGGACACCTTAATTTTTGTCTCTTAATTTTCGAACACCTGTATTTAAAAAAATATTTTTCGTATCTAAATTTTCGGACACGGCAAAAAAAATAAGTGTCCGAAAACTTAGAAAAATTACGATAATTAGTAAGTAAAGTAAAATGATCGAAAACACGATGTGGTGTCGGAAAACCATAACAAGTTATGGCCGGCGCAAAGTTCTTAGGATCGGTGGAATTAGTGGCAACATACAGTGGGGTTTTCGCCTAATGCAAGATTTGTTAAAATATTGAAAACCTCATTGTATCATCGCTTTTATGCAGGTCTCTTCATACAAGCGGGAAAATGTGGATTTATGATAAAAAAAAGTAATGATGTACTTGTATCGTGCCTTTAACGAAAAAACTTCAAGAAGTGCCGGAAAGTTAATGTTTTTTCAATGTTTAGAAGTTGTAATTTATTTGATGGTTATCCATGACTATTACGACGATCATTCTCATGATTTCCGGTGTTCGTTGGAAAGAAGGTCGTGTTTATTCCAGGGTGCTGCTGCTATGAGTTTTAATTACGTAACACACACTTATGTTAGTTTGTTTATGAATTTACAGTAGCTTTATCAACTATAGATTGAAATATAACACGCGCGTGTTTTTGTATTTATTCACTTCGAAAATTCGTATGCATTCATTAAGAGGGCCGATACTTACGGAATCCGGATAGTGCCTTCAATAATCTCGCCCTTCTTTTATCAAGGGCGACGCTAGACACACGAAGCGATACACGATATTTTTCGCTACAGTCGCGGCGACGCACGATATTTTTCGCGACAGTCGCGGCGAAGCACGATATTTTGCGCGACAGTCGCGGGACGCACGATAAATTTAACACGATATATCGCCCTTGTGTAGGTAGCCCAAAATGCGATATACTAGTATCGTGTTTAATACATCGTGCGTCGCCGCGACTGTCGCGCAAACTATCGTGCGTCGCCGCGACTGTCGCGAAAAATATCTTGCGTGGCCGCGACTGTCGCGAAAAATATCGTGAATCGCTTCAAGGGACGCACGATATTTTGCGCGACAGTCGCGGCCACCCACGATATTTTATTGTTCAAATATCGCCCATGTTATCGGAATCTCGTGTATTGCGGTCTAATTTCAGACCGCGACACTAGACACACGAAGCGATACTCGATATTTTTCGCGACAGTCGCGGCGACGTACGATATTTTTCGCGACAGTCGCGGCGACGCACGATATTTTGCGCGATATATCGCACTATCCGGTTTCCGTATAGACATGCTAGTAGGAGTATTTTAGTAAGGGAAGTAACTCGTACGAGCTTAATTTATTTTTCGCGGGAAATTCATCTGAGTCAGTCAGCGCTTGAAATACGATCAAGCGTATAAAGATGATGGGAACAAAAGCCAAGAGCTGATAAACTTATGCAAAGAATTCGTGCCTTTTACGCAATGTGTAGATATTCATCAGATTAAGCGGCGATTATATATTGTCAAAGGAAATTCTATATACAGGTATGAATTTATTTTGTTTGTTTGCAAAATATTATCT
This sequence comes from Dreissena polymorpha, assembly GCF_020536995.1. Taxonomy (NCBI): domain Eukaryota; kingdom Metazoa; phylum Mollusca; class Bivalvia; order Myida; family Dreissenidae; genus Dreissena; species Dreissena polymorpha. The sequence goes on from NC_068364.1 coordinate 4,494,453, forward strand.
TGCCGACGCACTTCTTAAAAAGCAAGTTAATTGATAAAATCGGTGTAGTTGAACGCTCTTTGAAACAATGCGGGATATTTAATTTACGAGTTATTATATCTGACATGTCAAGTGTATGTTTTCTTCTTTCATCGGTCATGATTCACTTATTTATTTAAAAGAGATTGTAATTTCTGTTGGAATGGCATTGATTGGTGTTGCTGCTGAAGATGATGATAATGAAGAAAATACCCATGGATGGTGTCTTGTTGTCAATAATAAATTTGGCATGCTGAGGTAAACATGTTTTTGAATTGAATTCATATGGCATACAACTTATCTGCATATTAAATGTCAATAAATATTTATCTAAAAAAAATAATAATGGTACCATCAGAGCTCCAGATAAGGTTTTGTGAAATTCTTAATGTTACTACCAGATTTTCAAAAAGAATTCTTAACTCTGAAATTTTATTCTTAACGTTACAACTAAGTTTTGGAAAATAATTCTTAGCTTTTTTAAATGACCTAAAAATAAATAATAATGGTTATTTTCAAGCAAAAAATCATAATAAACATACTAGCAACTTTATTTATACGAGTTCAACAGTGTCTATTCAGTATTATACAATTTTATTTTTCAAATACCTTCATTGTCGCCATTGTTTTTTGACAGATAGACTGTGCACGCCGCTTTTATTGGAAAAAATGCGCTTTGTTAAACAAACCCGATAACCATTTTATATAAGCACCGAAAAAGATCTTTAATACGCGAAAAAAACTCAATAAAAATCGATATGAACCGATGTAAAAATAATATTCGTAACTTGATTTTGTAATTCTTTATGGCATACGTCCCGGATTGTCCGGGATTGTCCCGGAAATGAAGGACGTGTCCCGCAGTCCCGAAAATCTGTCAAATGTCCCGGATTTTACAAAATCCATATATACATGTACCTTATGCTTAACTGCACCTCGAGTCCGTGTTCCCACTAATCCGCAGCGTCTCCACGGCAATGCCTACCCAAATAGGTGACTACGCTACGTGTCAAAATCAATCAATTAACAGGGGTCCTGTTATCATATCGATTGTCTCACGTTCGCAGTCAAAGCAAAAAGGCGGCATTGTTTAATGTGGTTGTTAATTGTTACTACGTTATAATTTCCCTCTGTGTAAGGGAAAGATTCTTGCGGTTGTGAATTAGTCATGCATGAATAACCCCGTGCCACTATCAATCTATAGTTTCAGTGGCTTTGATATGTCACACTAATCGGTACGTATTGTGTACTCCTCCACGATAAAATCGTGGACCGTTATTTTGGAGACTTTTGATGAAAACATTGATGATGTCCTCGTGGAAATTGTGCATTTCATGCATAGTTCAGTTACAGTTTGTAGATCTATATGAACACATTTATTTGTACGCGATATTAAATTTATTTAAAAAAAGTGTAACTTTATCGTCTTTAAGATAATTAATTATTGAACCAATTATTATAAAGTATACTAATTAAACAAAATGCGAATCGCCTATTAGGCAGATATATAATGCGATTTAACGTTGCTAGGCGCACCTGCCGCTTACATCATTTCAATGAAAATAAATTGTGACTCGGCAAACATGGCAAAAAAAGATCGAATTAAGGATGGAGATCATACACTTAGAAAAGATTAATGAAATGCCTGTGATAATCAACAATGCATAAGATCGATTTAGATGCTAACAACAAATTTATTAGTAATGTACTCAATTTACGATGTGAAAAAAAAAATGCGTGCCATACATGCATATATGTCTATATATATATATATCGCTATATGTATACATGTCCCGGAAAATCGGCAAAAGTCCCGGAAAATTGAGCTCAATGTCCCGGAATTGGTCTGAAAATTTATGGCAAGTATGCTTAATGGTACGACAAGATTTTAAAATAAATACGTAACTAACTTGAAAATAATTCGTAATTACGAAAATACAACCCTTATCTGGAGCTCTGACCATGCAGGTGGATCTTTCTCGGACTTTCTCATTTGAATGGCTTTGATGTGTAGGTAATGGTCATTGAAAGAATTTTTACTGTGATTAATTTTTACAGAATAATGGCCCTTTGTGAGTTTTAACATTTTAAAACATGTAGTTCATCAATTGTGTGGTATAAACTCCCCTTTAGTTATTATGGGAACAGTGCTCGAGCTAGGATTTGAAAATGGCAGGGGGCGTTTTTGTCAAAAGGGCATTTTCGACACGCAGTTTTTTGTCAAAAGGGCACTTTCTAGCGTGAAGGCATTTCTGTAATGCTTCCTGTTGCATGTTAATTATATGTTATTAATAATTGTTAGAATATATTATTCCCATTATTATTAAACCATTCAAATTTAATGTCTATAATGAGGAATAAATTAATTACAATGTATTACGAGATTCATTAATTATCATATGCAGAATTTTTTCTTTTTTTTAAAGGGTATCTGGGGGGGGGGGGCTATGAAGGGCAGGGCAGGGTGGTGCGCCCTTCAATTTAGGCCTAGCCTGAGTACTATGGGAATCTTGCCCTTACTTTAAATTAATACATAATGACCTCACTGTGTATTTTACTCTAAAGAAAGGGATTTTGACTCAGACCAGGTATTTGTTAAATTATGCCACTTTTTCTTTTTGTCCACAGTAGAATAAATAGTGGATTTGTATGTGTGGTTACCTCCAACAGTTTCCTGCAGCAGCATTTCATGTTTTAATGCCATTCCTTAATAAGAACTAATAAATGAACTGGAAACTCATCTATCTGAGGAAAATCGCTTTGAAAAACCATGCTAAAAACATGGTTCAACCTGTTTTATGTCTATGTCTTGCATTATTTAAGACATTTTATGACCATTGATGAAATGGAACAAAACTACATTGAAATAATCATAATGTTGCGTTGCATGCTCTTTGCAGCATTAAGATCATACTAGAGGTGTGTTCTGTGCCCTATGCGTAGTAACCTCAACAAAGTTACTTATTTGTTGAAACATGAATTTTAAGGGTACTAAATAGATCGTGTCTCAATCGATATAGAAAATGTCCCTTGGTTTTAATGAACAGTGAGACATTTGACGCACCTCATGTGTAACATTGCCAGAACATTATAAGTTTAATAATAATTTCAGAATTTCAGACAACTCAGAATTAATTGACGCCCAAATTGGAATAAAAACTGTTTTGGAAGTCCATGCATTTTACAATACAAATTTTAACATCATTTCACATCCTTGTAAGTGTTAAATATTCCATTGTTATAAAAACTGTCCAAAAAAAGCAAACATTAAAAAGTTGTGTTGATTCAGCAGTTACCGTCTTAGTCCACTTTTCTTAGCGATGAATCTTTTACAGATATTGTTCTATTTTATTCAAAAATTTAATATTACTTTAATTCAGATTTAGAAAAATGATTATAAACTAATTAAATTTAACTGCAACTTATGCAGTTATATGATTGGTAACACAACACATTTTCAGTACCCAATTTACATGGAGAGACATTACAGTTTCATGTAAACCAAAGCCTGGTGCCAGACTATAGCATCATTTAGGAGCATGTGGTTTTGCTTTAGGACACGAGAAAGAACCAATGTTGGTACCTGTATCAATTCAAACAATAATGTGAACTGAAGTTAGATACCAAACAGAATAATGTTAAAAAAATTATATTGCAAAAGTAAACTGTACAAACATCACACAAAATATTTTAGAACTAAAATAATAAATCAAAATGTCAAATATATTTATAAATTGTCATGTCATATGTCATATTTAATTTTTTGGTTTGATAATTTTTTATCTGTAAATATGTTATTTTGATGAACACATATTTATAACAGCTATTTTTATATTAACCATGGTTATATTGCTATGCTTCATTGTTTGTTTACAGATTAACCACAAACAAGTAAAAATATCATAATGCATAGAAAGACCGTGAGTGTACATGTATGGAATTGAAATCATATGCATTTCATAATAAAATGAAACCTGTCTAAACTAGACAGATTCAGGATGGGGCATATTTTCGAGTTGTCTTGTTTTTTTAAATGCCATTTGGACAGATTTTCTTTAATGACCGAGTTCTGTTTTACAAGATTTTTATCCCCACACTCTGAATCCTTTTTGGAATTTTGATCTGACCCCTGGGTCAAAAGTTTCGGCATAGGGAAACGCCGCGGACATGCCATTTCTAGATTATATTTGAAATGAGAAGGAAGCAATAAGGACCTACAAAGCCATTTGGTTGTCAGGGATTCGGTTTTCTATTCGTTGGTTCAGACAAGTTTCACTGTATTATGTGTAAGAATGTTTCTGGAAACTGATAATAATCTTATTTTGGCCTTATTCACAAGTTGTCTAGGACTGGTGTATGTAAAGCTCTTAAAAAAAATAAACATGCTAGAAAACATTTAAAATATGGCCTAATGTTCTGTGACAAAATTTTGTTGGATAATATCTGAGTTTAAAAAACAAAATTAGTTGAATGTGTGTTCTTAATGGTTGGAATGGAAATATTGATTGTTTTTTATGCTTGTGATAAAAACCGATAACTTATGGAATTTCTTTCAACGTGTCAATATTTTAAATGGAAGTACTGGTAGGTAAAAATTAAGATAGTTAAAATATAGTAATAGGTATAAATTTGATTACATGTATAATTGTTTGTGACTTAAATGTGTTTTCAAAAAAACACAACTGCCGCTAAATACATCTTGTTTAATTTACATATCAATCAGTTGTTTCCTTTTTTTGCAAGATCTACAACAACATTTTAAGTCTAGTAAAAACCCTATTTATATTAGTTATCATAAAGCCAGAAGACATTTATTGAGACATGAGAGTTCTTTTCCAGGGTAGAACCTGTACTTTGTTTATCAAGAGAAGACCCTTTTGGAGCTCCTCTATTGGGGAGCGGACCTACCTCCTAATTGCTTGGCAGATATATTCATTTTCCCTATGCCACCACACCCACAAAATGAGTTGTCTGCGAAAAAATCTAATGCCATGTTTACTTTACAATTTTTTTTTCAGACGGTGCTGCTGTTTTGATGGACACAATTTTAGAGTGGAATATAACCCTTCAGGTGCTCTGAAAAATATTTGTGGCATCAAAATGAGAAACCATGACCAAGGACCCTTCAAAAGCTGTGTATCCCATATTCAGCCCTAATTTTGCTGCTACGAAATTTAACCTTCGACCTCTGCCGCCAATAAAACCCGTAAAATCTGACGACAAAATGTGCATTGGGCGAATAGGATGTTCCGGGCGTGTGGGGATTTTCCTGGTGCTTGGAGTGATCTTGATTGTTTTGGGACTGGTTTCGCTGGGGCTGAACATGAATATTGGGGGAATTACAACGTCCAAGGAGCATACAGAGTTGATGCCCCTGTATATACCTTGCGGATTGGTGAGTTAATACATGTAGATAAAAGATGCACCAACTACTGGCAATTAGGTGCTTTATATCTTTGCAGGAAGGGAGTATATTTGGAGTTACTAACTCTGTCAGCATAAAAATGTTACATGAATTGTATGAGTTAGTGGAGAATTGCTTCCATATTTCTCAAGCATTTTAATTAAAACAAAAGATAAAACATTTCATCATCATTCAGTGTAGAGGTACATGTACAAGACACATGGGTAATGTATTAATATCCACACATTCATGATTACAATGTGTGTGCCCTTGAGCAAGCAGTGACATTAGAAATGATTGTGTTGAAGTAAGTGTCCCATTCGCCATTCCCCAATAAAGTATTTAAAAAAAAAATAGTCTTACTTTTTTGGAAATAAACACAAAATCACTTCTTAGGAATTAAATGTTTCAAATAAATATTTGTCAGATTGCTCTTGAAGATCACTAAAACACAATAAAGAACAATATGATGTACATCATGAAAACAGCACAGTTCTCTTATACTCCAACAAACCAATACATGTACCTGTAGGAGCCAGACTACTTGCTTTTTTAATTACCGCCATGCAGACTGTATTCCATCTGAGAACTATTTTCCCACGGTAAATGCCAGGAAATATAAACAAGGATGACGGCTAGGAGACCCTAACTGCATCTGTTCTCAGAACACAGATAGATGCTTATTGCTGTTGGATGACACTTTGCTAGCACACTGCCATTGTCTGTAGTCAGCACAGAGGGTTGGGGGGAAGTGTGACTCAGGCCTAGATTTCCTAAATTTGTGGTGGATTTAGTTGTTCTGCATTCCTTTCCAGATGAAATTGAAAATTGGTGTCTTGAAATATAGCACTATAAAAATAACTTATATATAATAAAAGTGAAATGGTAGGTTTTCCAATTTTTAAAAGTTGATAATTTTGGCAAAAAGTGTGTATTTATTGTTGTAATAATAATTTATTTGGGTTGTTATACTAGTTATATGAATTAATTTGGAGGTTTAAATACAGACTTTAGACTTTTACCTTCATTAATACAAACAGGATAAACATCACCTGCAGAAATAACTCATCGTTAATTACCCAATACAAATACTTGAGTCCTAACCTTGTTTATATCTTTGTAATAGACATTCCAAAGATTGTTATTAGGTCTGTGTGTATTTTTCAGTAACTGTGAGAAAACCAGATTGCAAATTTTCTCAGAAAATGCTTCAGTTAAATGTGAAGTTTTGTAATTGTTTGTGGCAGAGATGTAAATCACTGCTTAGTGTTGAGGAAATATTTAATTTCTTTTTCAATTTTGACCTTATTTTTGTGTGGAATATTTGAAAATGAGAAACTCTTAAAGTTGTATAATCTTTTTGAACACAAGTGTTATAACATTCATGGTGTTTCATTTTTGAGACCAAAAACAATACCAAACAAAGAACATAATGTCAACATCAAAAACCTATTGCGTTAGTGCCAAAATCGCACTCATTATTACCAACAGAAGTGTCATTGTCATAGTGCCTTTATTATTGTGATCATCATGATCATTATCATCGCCAGGGCTTTTCACCCTTACATAACAGGGGCCGAAATTCGAATTTCGGCCCATTCCCAATTGAAAATAAGGTAATTTTTTCCAAAATTGATAGAGGAATTTCCCAAAATGTAAAAAAGAAAAATTGGGCATCTCCCGAATTAAGAGCAATGAGCTATAATATCATTTAGAATGCACCACAATGTGTTTTTTAATACTTCTGCAAAATGAAAAATATCCTGTTTCAAAAACTTTTAAAAACACGGTCTTCCTAAAATGAGCAGTTATCGCGCATGAAATTCCCAATTTGAAAGGCTAGGGCCTTTTCCCAATTTCCTGATGAAAAGCCCTGATCACCCCCATTGTTCTCACAATCACAGCAATCATAATTATAGCATGATCATCATCACCATTATTATTATCAAGGCATCCCACCATTGCCTCATTTTCATAATTTTCCAATACCAAACAAAAATTGCTAATGTACAATTTTGGGTGCATGTGTTTTTTTTAGCGGAAATCTCAGCCTCTCAAATTTCAAAGCCCCTTTGGTTGTGGTTAACAAAAGATTTGTTGCCATGGAAACTCATGTCACTTTGGTTACCATGGGACATTGAAGAGAAGCATTTCATTCAGTTTGTCAGTGGTGGCTTAAGGCAACAAAATAATTAAAATGGAGAAGAAAAAAAAGAACGTTATTTTTCAGAGCCCTGGGTTTTTTGTGTGCCTAAATGTTTTTAAGGCTTTCCAGAACATAACATCTTTTAATGAGGTCAAAATGCAGCTCTGGTGCAACATTTTAATAAATGGATTAAATTTTTGGGAAATATAAATTTTAATAACCCTTTGTTTGGTAGTAAATCAAGGTAAAATCGGTTCCTACTTGTAGTAACCTATTGCTGAATGAAATAACAAGTTTCTGTGCCTTTTGTTTTCAATGTAATCATGAAAGGCCTTTAGTTTATTTTTTGTTAAAGTATCAAACTGTAATTTAATTTGATAACTGATTGACTTTGCATCCACGTTTAATACTATACATTTTTTAGCCCTGGGAAATAATCAAAGAGAAAGATTGCGAAAATGTTAACATTGAGAAGTACGCTATACTTGATTACAAGATTGACTCGTATAGCTCAAAATTAGTTTATAGTTTGATAAAGAACAATTTATATAGATGTGGTCTATGTAATGGTGAAGGTTATCTTAGTAAACCATTTGGTGTTTGTTGTATCTGATATTTTGATATTTAATGATATCCAACTGATAAAAGTATTTGTTTACAGTATGAATTTAGTTGCGTGCACCTGATGACCTTGGTTGGGTTAGAACCTGTTCATTTTTATCACAAATACCCATAATCATCAGTATGATTTGCATTATATTTATAAGGATAAATGGCATGATAATTGGTTTAAAAGGCATTTTCATGGTGTAAGTGACAATATAATCAGTACATGTATAAGTGTTATCTCATAGGCATCAGAAGCATCAGCAAGAACGTCATTATTTTTAGCTCATCTATTTTTTGAAAAAAAATTATGAGCTATTGTCATCACCTTGGCGTCGGCGTTGGCGTTGGTGTCCGGTTAAGTTTTGCGTTTAGGTCCACTTTTCTCAGAAAGTATCAATGCTATTGCATTCAAACTTGGTACACTTACTTACTATCATGAGGGGACTGGGCAGGCAAAGTTAGATAACTCTGGCGTGCATTTTGACAGAATTATGTGCCCTTTTTATACTTAGAAAATTGAAAATTTTGGTTAAGTTTTGCGTTTAGGTCCACTTTGCTCAGTGAGTATCAATGCTATTGCATTCAAACATGTTACACTTACTTACTATCATGAGGGGACTGTGCAGGCAAAGTAATGTAACTCTGGCATGCATTTTGACAGAATTATGTGCCCTTTTTATACTTAGAAAATTGAAAATTTTGGTTAAGTTTTGTGTTTAGGTCCATTTTATTCCTTAAGCATCAAAGCTATTGCTTTCATACTTGCAACACTTACTAACTTTCATAAGGGGACTGTGCAGGCAAAGTAATGTAACTCTGACTGGCATTTTGACAGAATTATGTGCCCTTTTTATACTTAGAAAATTGAAAATTTGATTAAGTTTTGTGTTTAGGTCCACTTTATTCCTACAGTATCAAAGCTATTGCTTTCATACTTGCAACACTTATTAACTATCATAAGGGGACCGTGCAGGCAAAGTTATGTAACTCTGACTGGCATTTAGACGGAATTATGTGCCCTTTTTATACTTAGAAAATTGAAAATTTGGTTAAGATTTATGTTTTGGTCCACTTTACCCCTAAAGTATCATAGATATTGCTTTCATACTTTGAACACTCAAAAACTATCATAAGGGTACAGTAAAAGGACAAGTTGCATAACTCTGGTTGTCATTGTTACGGAATTATGGCCCTTTTTTGACTTAGTAACTTTTAATATATGGTTAAATTTTGTGTTTCAATCCACTTTACTTCTTAAGTATCAAGGCTATTGCTTTCAAACTTCAAATACTTTCATGCTATCATGAGGTTACTGTACCTGGCAAGTTGAATTTTACCTTGACCTTTGAATGACCTTGACTCTCAAGGTCAAATTATTAAATTTTGCTAAAATTGCCATAACTTCTTTATTTATGATTAGATTTGATTGATACTTTGACGAAACTACTCTTACCTGACATACCACAATAGACTCCACCCAAACCGTCCCCCGTGCCCTCCCCCCCTCCCCTCCTCCCCCCCCACCTCCCCCTCCCCCCCCCCCTATTTTTTTTTTTTTTTTTTAAGATCATCTCACAAATGACCACCACACCCTCACACTATACCCCCCCTACCCCCCCCCCCACCCCCACCCAATTTTTTTTTTTAATTTTTTATTTTTTTTTATTTTTTCTTAAGATCATCTCACAAATTACCACCACACCCTCACACTATACCCCACCCCCCCCAATTTTTTTTTTAAACGGTTATGTTTGAAATACCGTCCAACCATCGAACCCAAAAAATCCCCCCCCCCCCATCGCCCTTCCCCCCCCCCCCCCCCCCCCCCCTGCCCCCGATTTGTTTTTTCTTTTTTTTTTTCGCTTTTTTGGAAGATAATGTAATAAATGTCCACAACCCAACACTATACACCCCTCTTAACTCCACCCCTCCCTCCTTTGTGATTGAAAATGGAGAGTCCCTTCACCTTTAAAAAGAAAATAGATGAGCGGTCTGCACCCGCAAGGTGGTGCTCTTGTCTTTATCAGCATTCCAACTAGCAGCAGCGGCATTGTAGTTTGAGCAGTTTGCCCATTTGCCCGCTTTGCTGTCTGGGTTATTCTCTGGTTAAAAGTTAACGCGCAACTTCTGCTTATCACTGCCCCCGGTAGGGGGGCATATAGCAGTTGAACTGTCAGTCTGTGAGTCCGTCCCAAAACTTGAACCTTGGTAATAACTTTTGCAATATTGAAGATAGCAACTTGATATTTGGCATGCATGTGTATCTCATGGAGCTGCACATTTTGAGTGGTGAAAGGTCAAGGTCATCCTTCAAGGTCAAAGGTAAAATATATTGCTTCAAGGCGGCGCAGTAGGGGGCATTGTACTTTCACAAACACAGCTCTTGTTTACTTTTAAAATTCAGATTATAGTTTGTAAGCAACAACTCCAGATCTCTGTATTTTACAGATATTGAAATAAACTTCACATAATTTAACCTTTTTCCACTCAGAAGCAAATTGAAAATGGCTTTGTGCAAACAGCATTATAACCAGTACAGCCTGCGAGTAACTCGCAGTCTGTTCAGGTTTTATGCTGTTTGCTGCTCATCAGTAACTAAGTCTCTATAAATGGTCTCAATGACAAAGTCCCTAAACTTAGATCAGCATGAATATGCCTCCTTTTGTTCTTAGTAAAGTGTGGTTAAGGTTTGGGTGCAAGTTGATTTTCAGTTTCAATTCCAATGCAACAAGTAGACATATGTATTAAACTACATGTGGGCTCTAAGGTTTCTTGTGTTGTTTTTTTATGCTCCCCTAAAAAAAAGTTTTTTTGGGGGGAGCATATAGTCGTCGCTTCGTTTGTCCATCCGTGTGTCCGTCTGTCCGTGCACAATTTTTGTTCAGGCTATTTCTCAGCAATTAATGACCGGAATTTAATGGAACTTTATGGAAAGCTTCACTACCAAGAGGAGATGTGCATATTATCAGCCGGTTCTGGTCGGATGATTTTTCACAGAGTATTGGCCCTTTGAAATTAAAATAATTTCATTAACTGTATGATATAGTGCAATTCTTGTCCGGGCTATTTCTCAGCAACTAATTACCGGAATTTGATGAAACTTTATGGGAAGCTTCACTACCAAGAGGAGATGTGCATATTATCAGCGGGTTCTGGTCGGATGATTTTTCACAGAGTTATTGCCCTTTGAAATTTTCTATAAAAAAATTCTTGTCCCCCCAACTACTGTGCCCTCAAGCCCTTTTCCTTTTATCTGAATATATAGTGCAATATTGTGATAACAAAAAACCTTTGGGGAGCATCACCCGTCTTCGACGGTTTCTTGTTTTCAAGATAAACTGATACATTCTTAAGGTTACAAATGTTACATTTTGAACTTTGATTGGGTTGGTCAAACATTTAACAGTCAGTATGAATATTTGTATGCCCCCGAAGGAGGGCATATAGTGATCGGACCATTCGTCCTTCTGTCTGTCTTTCCGCCACACTTTGCATTGATTTAGGTTTCGCATATAGGTTTCGAAAAATGCTCATAACTTCTATGTCGCTTCAGATAGTAACTTGATGTTTGGCATGCACGTGTATCTCATGGAGCTGCACATTTTGAGTGATGAAAGGTCAATGTCAAGGTCATCCTTCAAGGTCAAAGGTCAAATATATGGCTTCAAAGCGGCACAGAAGGAGGCATTGTGCTTCTGACAAACACATCTCTTGTTTATTATTATTTTAAGTTTTGCCTCAGGTTCTCTGTTAAGATTGTAGAATTTTTAACAAGATAGCAGTACACACATGAATTAGCTTTATTTACAAAATATAAGTTAACTTCACTTGCCATCATTTTATCTGCTGATTTGTTTAGTCTACCCAGAGGCCATAAAAGTAATACAAAACCTGGTGTATTTCTTATCACAGCATTTCAGAATGTTAGATGTAAAAGTTTATGTGAATATTATTTGGTACAAATCTTGCACGCTTCGCTTGTCGTGCAAATTGATGTACATTTTGTACTCGTGTGTCTGGCACAAGTTGGGCACGCACACGCAATGTTTGCTTTAATGCTTCATATTAGATGTGGCCATTGTACTGTATTTGTTGTGTTATCATTTCAATTTGCATCAGCAGCAGAAGCTACATGTACATTATCAGCAGTTACTCCATTATTATCATCATCACCATCAACAACAATATCAGCAGTAGCTTCATGGTCATCAACATAACATCTTCCTCATCATCGCCAGTGTCATTTTAATAATCAGCACTGTCATCACATTTTATTATGCCGCCAGTATGGTGGCATATAGCATTTGAACTGTCTTTTCGTCCGTCCGTCCAAAAACTTTAACATTGGCCATAACTTTTGCAATATTGAACATAGCAACTTGATATTTGGCATACATGTGTATCTCATGGAGCTGCACATTTTGAGTGGTGAAACGTCAAGGTCATCCTTCAAGGTCAAAAGTTAAAGAATACGATTCAAGGGAAGCAATAAGCTTTAAAAGGGAGATAATTTCTAAACCTGCCAAATGATATATTGAAATTAACATTTTTATTCCAAAGCGGTGCAATAGGGGGCATTGTGTTTCTGACAAACACATCTCTTGTTTTTACCATATTTGTGATCATGATCAGCTTTAACACCATCATAATCAACAATATTTCTTATAATTAACTTTTGTTACCGATGATTATAAGTTGATAATGGTGATGAAATGATTAATAGAAATTCTGCTGATGATTAAAAAATAATGAGAGGGATGAATTGATTGTGACCGATATGAGTGTGATTTTCTATATTACAAGTGGAAAATAAATCAAATACTGAATTCATTAAACACAAAAACATGTAAAACAGTTTAAATCTAAAGCAGGGAATTCAGTGCTCATGAATCAGTTAACTGTTAGATTAGATAAAGCAATTCTGCACTGACAAATGATAAACATGATTCACCAGTTTCAATAAAACATCAACAAGTGTATAAAACATGATACTGATGCTGACAGGTTAGGCAGGTTGCATGTAAACAGTTTTGTGTGGTTGGCTGGTGTCAGGCACATGCCATGGTAACAAAAGGTGGCAATGTTATTTATTCTAGGGCTCAAATTTAACTTTATTTTGCAACTAGCAAATGTGGCATGTGACTTACTCAAACAGTTAAATCCACAAACAGTAGCTTTTAACAATTCCATTAAGCCATCGCTGCTGCTGCTGATGATGAAGATAATGATGATAATGATATATTGGTAATGCAGATGAATTGATAAGGATGATGAAATTGATGATGATAGTGGTGGTGATGAGGATTGTCATTATCAGCAGCAGCAACACCTCCATCATCATAATCATTATTGCATTAGTTGTGGTTTGGGCAGGTTAGAAATGAAGTGCAAATATAAAGCCCTGTCACTGAAAAATAAATTTTGTATTTTTTACACACTTGTACCATGTGACATTTTTGCACCAATGTCAGCGGAATCATCTGATATCTGTCACATGATATACCAGCCACACGACAGCTGTGTTTTCATGCATGGCCTATTTCAAAACTATTGAAAAGGATGTAAACTTTACCAGCAAGCCATTCAACAAGCAAACTATTGTGTTCTTTTATACCCCCCAATATTTGGTTTGTAAAACTTCATCCATCATCACCATCCTCTTTACCATACTGTCATCACCATAATAATTATTTTCATTCTCAATCTTGATTATTATAATCAAAAGCATAAACATTAGCATAATTATTAACATCATCATCATTACAATCATCATCATGATTGGCATCACCACTTTCATCATCATCACATTCATGAGCTTACAACTACCGTCAACAACATCATCATCACCAATTCATTACACATGTTTATTTTTTATTCATTTTATAGCTTATATTCTGCAATATTCATTGCAAGACATTTTACTTACAATTTAGTACCAAATTACCATTCTAAAAAGAAATTATGGTTATGCCATCTTATGTTTTTGTTCCAAAAATTGGACTTATGATCAGGTTCCATATCTGCTGAAATAACGATTAGACCATACCTTGATTTGGATTATTTTGACTTTATTTGTGCGTCTGTTGACCAGGCGATTAACTTATTTTGCATAGAAAAAGAGGCACAACAGTGAAACTGTTCACATTGAATTCAAAAGGGAACACAATGTTGCCTAAATGTAAGTACTACTCAATTTTGTTTGGGTGAGAAAACACCTTTAAAAAAAACTTGATTTTTTTTCAAACTGGTTTTACAATCATCCACAAGTCCTTCAGTCATAAATGTTAGTTCTTAAGCAAGTATTGCTTTATCATCATTGTTGGTAATGGAAAGGAGCACATAACTGATATTATGAAAATGCAAATTGTTTTTTTTTTTTTTTTTATTCAATATCATACATATAATGTAAACATGTATATGGTCACACAACACAGTGATTGTTTAAAGCAATACAGTTCAGACATGTTATACAAGATATGCTCATATATATAGATATATATATATATATATATATATATATATATAGATATATATATATATATATATATATATATATATATATATATATATACACATATATATATACATATATATATATATATATATTATTATTTTTTTTTAGAGAGAAAAGAAAAGAACAACAGAGGAATAGTTATGAAAAATGATGAGTTGTAAAAAGTCGGAAGAAAGCATACTGTATTTGTGTGTTTTGTTGTTTCTTCACAATGATCTTGTCAGATTGAAAAACTATATATATATAGACATAAACAAAACTATTTTAGAAAGATAAACTAACATCAGAGTGAAAATGTATATAAGTGGACAAAACATTATGAGAATTTAATCCGATTCCATTTTTGTTCAAAGATTTGTAATGTGTCATTACTGAGGGCTATTTCTTTCTCAATCTGGATTTTTAGTTTAAGACTATGGACAAAACAATTAAAATTTGGTACTTGTTTTTTGTACTTCATGTTTAAGATAAAATATTTCATCAATATAACCATAAAATTCACAATATTATTACCGTCTATTGATTTCAATGAGTTAATTCCGAAACTTACATTTAAGAAAGATAGTTTAACGTTTAGTTGCTGTTGTTCAAGAAAGGATGTTAATTGATTCCAAATAGGCTGGATGTGTTTGCACTCCCAAAAAAGATGTTCTATAGTTTCAATGTTTTCACTGCAGAAGTCACACAGATTTGAGTTAGATAATTTGCATTTATAGAGATATTTATTTGTAGCTATAATTCTATGGATGTATTTATATTGAAAATTTCTCAGTGTGCTTTCAATAGTTGCTTTATATGGCATGGTAAATATGTGTTTCCAATTAAGTTCATTTTCTCCAAAAAGGACTTTCCATTTATTTTGGATTTTGGAGTTTTCCGTAGGGTTTTTAATTTGTAGTTTGTAAAATATTTTATTTGTTTTGTTTTTTCTTCCAAGTATGTTTTCTACAAATATTGTTTGAGTACATGGTGTATTATTTGTATTGATTTCAGATTTAATATGTATGGGTATGCTTTTGATTAGTGTGTAGTATTTCAGAAAATTATTTGAAGGTATTCCGTATATGTAGCATATATTATCAAAAGAGTAGAAATCCTTAATTCTGTAGTCATATAATTGGTCGACATATTTAATGCTTCGTTCAAACCAATCTTTATAGAAAAACGTCTTATTGTTTGAAGTTATGTCTTTATTGTTCCATAAAATTGTTTTACTACTGGTTTGGGTTTCTAAGTTATGAGTGACATCACTCCACGCTGATAGAACATCAGACAGAAATATGTTTTCGTTTGCAATTTCATGTAAGATAGTATTGCTGATGTTACATTCAAAGAGTAAGGAGTCACCATATTTTTTTAGGATTTTCTGGTAGAATAATTTCCATTTACTCGTATTGGTATTATCTAGGTATCTTTTAACCCAGCTGCATTTGATTGCATTCAAGAATGAGTCAATGTTCGTTAATTGGATACCTCCATTTTCTACAGATTGAATTAACTGAGTTCTTTTTATTTTATCAGGCTTACCGTCCCATATGAAATTAAATATTGTTGATTTTATATCGTTAATAACATCATTTGGTGGATTTGGGAGAACTGTTAATACATATATTAATTTAGGAAGTGCAAACGTTTTTAATACTGTGTTTTTTCCGATTAGTGTAAGTTTACGATGATGCCATGATTTTAAGCAGTTTTTAAAATTCTGTAATTTAGGTAGTATGTTTTTAAGAACTGTATCCTTTTCATTATTTGTGAAAGTAATTCCTAACGTTGTGGCTTCATCGGATGTCCAATTAAATTTCATTTCTTTTTTATATAGAACATTACTTTGTTTTAATTTACCTACTCGTAGCACGGTACATTTACTTTTGTTTAGTTTAAGACCCGATGTCATTCCGTAAAGGGTTAGCGACTCTATTAGGTTATGGAAAGAATCGTAATTGTCGTTTAAAAAGTAGGTGGCGTCGTCAGCAAGACATTTTACTTACAATTTAGTACCAAATTACCATTCTAAAAAGAAATTATGGTTATGCCATCTTATGTTTTTGTTCCAAAAATTGGACTTATGATCAGGTTCCATATCTGCTGAAATAACGATTAGACCATACCTTGATTTGGATTATTTTGACTTTATTTGTGCGTCTGTTGACCAGGCGATTAACTTATTTTGCATAGAAAAAGAGGCACAACAGTGAAACTGTTCACATTGAATTCAAAAGGGAACACAATGTTGCCTAAATGTAAGTACTACTCAATTTTGTTTGGGTGAGAAAACACCTTTAAAAAAAACTTGATTTTTTTTCAAACTGGTTTTACAATCATCCACAAGTCCTTCAGTCATAAATGTTAGTTCTTAAGCAAGTATTGCTTTATCATCATTGTTGGTAATGGAAAGGAGCACATAACTGATATTATGAAAATGCAAATTGTCAACTGAAGTTTTTGATAGATACTTTAACCCTTTGCAGGCTGGGAAATTTGTCGTCTGCTAAAATGTCGTCTGCAGAATTTCTAAAATTAGCATTTTCTTCTATTTTCTTCAAAGAATACTATCATAATAGCAAACAGTTTGGATCCTGATGAGACGCCACGTTCTGTGGCGTCTCATCCGGTTCCCGCATGGAAAGGGTTAAATACCAGTCTAGATCTATGAAAGTATGATACAATTTACTTTACACAACTAAGCACATGACATAGTGATGTGTCAAGAAGAAAACTTGTTTGTGTCATACATTTCCTGAAATTTGGATATCTTAAAGCAGAAAAAGTTTAACACCTGAAATCGGATTTACTTAATATGAAACCAGGGTTTTTTATCTGATTTTGGGGAAAGGGCCTGGCCTTTTTTTGAGGGGAAAAAATCGCGCGAAAACGACCGATTTTGAGGGGAAAAATGGCGCAAAATGCCACCTTTGGGGAAAATAAAGAAAGTTTTAAATAATCAATTTAAAATATTTAACTGTTTTAAAAAAAAATTCAAGGCAACAGATCATTTAATTATGCAATATTATTATATTTTCTACACAGGATCAGGTTAACTTATATATTTAAAGGTTATAAAAAAAATTGGGGGGGGGGGAATGAATTCTTGGGGAAAATTTACTTGCTGAGGGGAAAAAAAATCCGAGGGGAAAGGGCCGTTTTTTGGCGGGTCACAAAGAAGAAAAGAAAACATGGAAACATAAATTCCCAATTATACTCAAAATGTAAGAAAATAACCTGTCGATCATCAACATCACCCTTACCATCATCAATTTGATCACCATCATAATCATCATTTTCAATATTTAAAAAAATTGTCATTTTTGTATGTATGTATAAATACATTATAAGCACAACAATCTTGATAACCACACAATTATTAATGTTGTCCCACACATGTCTTATTCATAAACCAGAGCATTGGTTCAGTCTAGTAACTGTTTTATTATTGTGATCACATGACCTTACATCCACGCGACAGGTGCATTTGAACGCATCACCGACTGTGATAATTTTATACCCTTTAAAACATGCCAAAACCTACTGACACATTATAATTTGTGAAAAAAGCATTCAACAAGTTTACAATTAGATCGGCTTTTAAGTTTTTCATACAAAGATGTTATTTGAATATCTGTATATGGAGAATTTGGGATAAAGGATGAAATTTAAATATTTGGGGTTTATGTGGGAAAAAGTTGTACCTGGGAATTTTATTTTTTTAAATACAACAGTTTCAAGTTAAAATGCTCGACTGTTAGTTACACTGAATTTTGTGGGATTTTAATTTTGTTGTGTTTGCATTTTGGTTTAATGTGGTTGTTTCAGATCACAGCTGCCACACATATTTTTTTGTGACAAAGAAATCTGTATGTTGTGATCTGAAATACATTTGATCTCATCGTCATTTCATTCTGTAATAATATTTTTTTATGCCCCTAAAGGAGGGCATAAAGTGATCAGACCGTCCCTCCATCTGTCCTTCCATCACACTTTGCATTTAGGTCTCGAGTTTAGGTTTAAAAAATGCTCATAACTTCTATGTCCCTTCACATAGCAACTTGATATTTTCAAGCATGTGTATCTCATGGAGCTGCACATTTTGAGTGGTGAAAGGTCAAGGTCATCCTTTAAGGTCAAAGGTAAAAAAACATGTATCAAAGTGGCGCAGTAGGGGGCATTGTTTCTGACAAACACATCTCTTGTTCTACATTTGTATCTGTTGGTGTGTCCCTAAAAAGGGCAATCCGATTTCGGAAAAAATTTAAACTTAGTATTCATTACTTATAGGATGTATAAAGTGCAAATCATTAAATTGCACTCATAAAAATTCCTTAATGAAAACCTGAAACATGCTAGTTAATATTTGTTTAATTTTTCAATAATAATTAAGGGATGGAAATGAGCAGAGATCCCTAAGGCTAGCCCTTGTCTCTTAAACTAAATTGAACGGGCTCCTAGTTTTTCTGAGAAAACTCGAAACATCCTCTGAACAAGAAGTATTGAAAGGACAAGGTTTGGCAACCATGGCCAAAGTATTAATTTTTAGCTCTACTGGCCGAAGGCCTGAAGAGCTTATGTCATGGCATGGTTTCCGTTGTCCGTGCGTGCGTCAGACTTTTTCTTGTTTATGCGATCAAGTCCACAGTTTTCATCGGATTCTTTTCAAACTTGTTCAGTGTCTTTATATTAATGAGGACTGGAACCCTATTGGAAATGGGTAACATCAGAGTAAAAAGTCCATAATTGTCTCCCCTTGAATTTGAGAAAATTGTGAAATAAGGCTTGTTTACGCAATAAAGTCCACAGTTTTCATCCAATCATATCCGAACTTGCACAGTGTCTTTATCTGAATGATGAGTCAAACCCTTTTGAAAAGGAGCAAAATAAAAGTCCAAAATTATCTCACCTTGAATTTGAGAAAAAACATGAAAATCTTTAACATTTTGCCATAACTTTTGCAATATTGAAGATAGCAACTTCATATTTTGCATGCATGTGTATCTCATGGAGCTGCACATTTTGAGTGGTGAAAAGTCAAGGTCATCTTTCAAAGTCAAAGGTCAAAAAAAAAATCAAAGCGGCGCAGAAGGGGACATAGTGTTTCGACAAACACATTTCTTGTTAGTTTACATATAAAGTTCTATCCTTTTGAAACTTCAACGGATGTTTTATATCATCAAGCGCCAGAACCCCATTGAGAGTGAAGAAAATTTGTCCAACTTATTGTTGAAAAGGAGCCATTTGAAGCTTAAATTTTAATTTTTTTCTTGTTTATGCGATAAATTTCCCATTTTGGGTCTGTTTATTTAAAACTTACTCAGATTGCTCATACTATCAAGGGCTTGAGCCCTATTGATTCCAGCCAGTAGAGCGATTCAGGCCCTCATGGGCCTCTTGTTATCCAATTCAAATATTAATTATGTGAATGGCATTAATGAAATTATATAACAAATATTCTGTCATTTTTATCCACTGCAAATTTAATTATGTTAATGACATTAATACAATTATATAACAAATATTCTGTTGTTCTATTTCAGGTAATCTTCTCAGGACTTGTGGTCAGTTTTCTATTCTGGAAGAGATTCAAAGTGCTGGTGAGTACACAGTCTTCGAACTTCAGATGAGTCTTGAAGGTACATACACATATACAAAAATTCTATAGCTCAATGGAAGCGAAAGCCATAGGAAAAAAGAGGCACTATTGAGTATGTTTCCTGGGAAGAAACAGTACTTGGTGCCTTTGGGAAGATGGTGAGTATGCAGCCAGAGTGGGGATTGCAACCGGGTCTCTCAGTCGCAAGGCAGACATCATATTTGTCGTGTTCTGAGAAAACTGGGCATAATGCATGTGAGTAAAGTGTCGTCCCAGATTAGCCTGTGCAGTTCGCACAGGCTAATCATGGACAACACTTTCCGCTTAAACTAGATTTTTGGTAAAAAGGTACTTCCTTTAAACGAAAAATACCATTAAAGAGGAAAGTGTCGTCCCTTATTAGGTTGTGCGGACTGCACATGCATTAAACCCAGTTTTCTCAGAACACGACTCATATCCTTGCATCACAGGGCCAAGCTCTTGAAATGGTTTATTGCATATAAATGGCATCAGTTCCTAGGAAAATACAAGAAAATAATGATGTCACTGAAAGCAGCATCATTGCTATAAAATATATTTGATGATGATAACACTATAATATTTATAAGCACTAAATAGAAGAGACAAAGTAATCCCAAACTTGCGATGACCATCATTTTGCACATGATTTTGTTGCACACAATTGTGCTTTTCATGTTGTTTATGTACATTTGTTATATTTTGTCTAATGAGCGCTTTTATTTAACTTCTTCATTGAACTATATGTTGATATTTTTATGTCCCCCAACACTATAGTGGGGGACATATTGTTTTTGACCTGTCTGTTGGTTTGTTTGTTGGTTTGTTTGTTTGCCCCAACTTTAACATTTGCCATAACTTTTGCAATATTGAAGATAACAACTTCATATAATTTGGCATGCATGTGTATCTCATGGAGCTGCACATTTTAAGTGGTAAAAGGTTGAGGTCATCCTTCAAGGTCAAAGGTCAAATATATGGGTCAAAATCGCTCATTAAATGTACACTTTTGCGATATTGAAGCTAGCAACTTGATATTTGGCATGCATGTGTATCTCATGGAGCTGCATATTTTGATTGGTGAAAGGTCAAGGTCATCCTTCAAGGTCAAAGGTCATATATGGGGACATAGTGTTTCACAAACACATCGCTTGTTTTTTGTATTTTAAGGCCGTGTTTATGCACACATGGACACAGTTTAATACTTAAAAAAAAAATTAATACAAGTATACAGTTTTGAATTAAAAATGAATTTTACTGATGCAATTATTTTATGCAGGTCTCTACCTTACTCCTTCACATCATTTTCAATTTTCATAAATATCATAGGTAAAACTGCATATAAGACATTGTTGTAATGACATTAATTTTTCTCAAACCTTATTTCAAATTCACCAAATAGTTAGTTACTATAAACATTTGAAACATTATAGATATTGGCCTTTGTTTTGTGATTGTACAGTTGTTTTGTCTTAAATAATACATTGAAACTGTTTTTTTAATTTTAATATTATGTTTTCAAGTTGTTACCCAATACATAAATCAGCATTTATCAAAAGAATTTGTATCAATAATAAATAAAGCAAAGTAATATTTTAATAAAGCACTATGGTTACAATAATACAATAGCAAAGGAAAATTTTATCTTGACAGTGTAGAAAAGTTTGACCATATGAACTCCAGAAAATTGAGAAAAGGTTCTCACCTTTAGTTGACATGAACGTAATTTAAGCTTAATGCCTGGATGATTTGAATCCCTAACCACAATTAGGGTGAGTTGAATACTTGATTTCTATACTTTGGCTAGAGGGACATTTTCAAGTGCAAATTATGGTAATTTTCAATTCGACTTATTCATGGATGGTTACTTTAGTCCACTTTGTTTAGCACTTGAAACTTTGTGTTCGAGATTAAAAAAGTGATTACTCAATAAACATGTTTAAAACAAAAAATATTTACAAACAAACGATTACAATATATTAAATATACATTTTGGAGTTTTTAAATTTCACATTACCTATAAAATAAAGAAGAACATGAAGTTTTAAATAGCAATACCAAAAACAATGCAGTCTTAACTTTACAATTAAATTCAACAACATATTTTGCTTATAAAAGCCCCACAAAGGGACCAATTTAGAGGAGTATTGTTCAATCACTTAAGAGTCAATCTTTCTTTTCTTTTGTAGATCCAAGATAAATGATTTAATTTTAATGACTGCCCATCTTTTTTTTCCCCTTAGAAGAGACATTTCAGAGTCACAGGGCATGAAAACATTTCTGCTATCAAGATGAAGATTCTTTTGTAGACCAAAACAAAGGAATGAGCAAATTTGTTTTCTTGAAAGGGAGGTAATAAAAGAAAATAATTGATACTCTAAAAATGCACTACTTCCCTTTGTTAGGTAGGAAATGTGTGAGGATAGGGAAATAACTTTTGGTTTGCTAATTATATCAATTAATTTTATTGCTTCCCTTTCCTCTTCAACTGCTGCAGGGATACTTTTTGTTTCTTCGAGCACTTTCAAAGGGAACATTATTGCTGATAGATAAACATGCGTTTTACTTTTTCTACAGCGCCTATGTTGTGACTTTCCTGTAAGCGCAGTGGTTCGTACAAACAGTTCTCATCTAGGGAACACGTGTTCAATCCCAGTTCCCTGAAGCATGTGTAATTGGTTGGTGGTAACCATACCAGAAACGAGGGGTTTCCTGCGGGTACTCAAGCTTCCCCACCAAAACACAAGGGTGAACCGAATTTGAGAACCTTTCAGTAAAACAAAAAATTGGCTAGAAATTTAAGTCAACGTTTGTCCCATCTTTTGTGAGTCTATTAAGTTAATTATACTCCCATTACCATTGGTAATGGGGGCTATATAGGAGTCACTTTGTCGGTGTCTGTCGGTCTGTCCCGAAATTTCATCCGATCTTCACCAAACTTGGTCACAAGTTGTACATGTGTAATGATGATGTATAGGTCAAGTTTGAATATGGGTCATGCCGGATCAAAAACTAGGTCACGGGGTCACTTAGTGTGTTCTAAACCGAAAGTTTGTCTGGACCATGACCATGTCATTTATCATTAGATTTTAAAATAACTTGGTACATTTGATCACCATCATGGGACGGTGTGTTGTGTGTAAAAAGTACGTCAATATCTCCAAGGTCAAGGTCACACTTGGATTTCAAGGGTCAAATGCTTGTCCGAGCCATAACTTCATTTATTGTGAGATTTTAAAATCATTTGGCAAATTTGTTCACCATCATGGGACGGTGTGTCGCGCGAAAGAATTTCGTCCTTATCTCCAAGGTCAAGGTCACACTTTGAGTTCAAAGATCAAAAATGGCCATAAATAACCTTGTCGGGGCAATAACTATCTCGTTCATTGTGAGATTTTAAAATCATTTGGCACATTTGTTCACCATCTTTGGACTGTGTGTCCAGCGAAAGAATTACGTTGATATCACCAAGGTGAAAGTCACACTTTAAGTTCAAAGGTCAAAAAAGGCCATAAATGAGCTTGTCCAGGCCATAAATATGTCATTCATTGTGAGATTTTAAAATGACTCTGTACATTAACTTTGTTCACAGTCATTGGACGGAGTGTCATGCGAAAGAATTGAAGAGTTCAAAGGTCAAAATGGCCATAAATAATAATGGCATAATAATTCTTAAAAATCACCATAAATTATATTCTCTTGTTTTGTGAAGACAGCATGCAAAATAGTCTTTGTCAATGTGGCACGTGGGGGTTTACGTCACATCTGTGACAAAGCTCTTGTTAGATAGGAGTGCTAGGACATATTCTGGGTCCACACCTAATGCAGTCTCAGTTGCGGACAAACCTTATACAACATCTAAATACAAACATACTCACTCTGTTTTAATTTTAGGAACACACCACAAGTACACTACGGGGCCCGCGATTTTTGCCCAAATCACCGACACGCGGTGGTCATTATTTATTTTGAGTGAAAAATCACCACAATCTCGCGCCTTTCATCACGCTAGGTCGAGCATGATCACCGCAAATGCGATAGATATAATCTCCGCGGTGATTCACCGCGATTCACCGCGTTCCCGGTCAACATGGTGAAGAACGATTTTCTTACGTTACATGTACATATATAATCTTCACAGAGATTATAGCAATATGGGATTATTAGCATTGTTGGCAGATATATTTGAGTATCCTTTTTAAAATGTCAACATGTATTTCACACCCATGTCCCTGACAGTTTTTGTTTTTGTTTTTTTAAATGCTGCGTATAAAACAAAACAGTGTTCGCACCTAGCTGAATGATACCACACCTGGAGGAGTGATAATTGTGTTTTTGATTATGCAATTAACAGTTTGAAGCCATGGAGAACTCATAACTGATTGTAATGTAATCGTCGTATTTTTCCGAGTCTCTCGATTCCCCGATACATACGTTTCAACTGTCTCAATCACATACATGCAACTTCTTTCGTCTTTATCCATTACTCGATAATCCCGCATATGCCTGATTTCCATTTTAAAAGCTAATTCTGGTTAATATTGACAATAAGAGTCCCAAAGAATGTCATACACAAACGTTCAAAATTATCAAATGAATTTGGGCATATGTTTCTATTTAAAGATTTGATGAAATAAGTGCCCAATCAGATCAGTTGTATTGCACATGCGTAAATCACCTGACACGGTTTGCACGCGTCGTTACAAATTCTAGCCACAAATACATAGTGCAAATGAATTAAATTGATTTCTTTGTTCTGATAAAAAGCGCGCGGAAATTGGCGTGTGTGTATTTATTTGTAAATAAACATTTCATAGTGAGTAAAACATTGATATCATTAATTTTAATTTCCATTAAAAGTTTCGTTGTGAATTTCAACTTAATTACCGGGGTACCTCGCGAAATAATTGGCATTGACATTTCCTCTAAATAAAATATAATTAAAACACGCTGTATTGTAACTGTTACGCTGTTTCAGTTCCTTTGTTATTGAAACGATTATTGCATTGTATACTGACTACACACAAATGTCGTGTACAGTTCATAATATTCTTCAACGACCAATAAACAAATTAATTTAAGTTTAGATTTAATGCAACATGTACGCGTCATTTTCTGGAAATCGAGAAAGGGAGTTAATATTGTGAAAATAAACCAATATCTGTTTATTGAAATTGTCAAACTTATATATATATATATATTAGCAATTCTTATGAAAATAAATATCGTTATTTTAAATGTTTTATGCAAGTCTGTTTCCGAGAGCATATATGGGAATTAACTGTGTGAGCTACTTCAATATGTTAACAGCTATACAATCATTGTTTTGACAGACGACACGTGCTTATCTTAAGTTTGTTTCTGGTTATACACAGGATATTGGATGTTCGGGGCTTGATTGGATAATAAAACAAAGACGCAGTCGGCGGTTTTCAGTAGAACTTTTGTACTTACCAACTTAATCGATAGTGCACATATGCTTATCTAACATTTAGGGGTCATCAACACGGGTCCTTGCAACTTCCACGGACCATAATACACAGCCCGATGGCTACTTTTAGTAGCACATGTGGTCAGAAAATAATAAGTTCGAGTAATAAAGCACAGAGGTTATGATCTGAAAAATTGCACGAGGTCCGAAATGAAACAGACTGCCACCAAATCAAACGATTCACCGCCTAATTTTAAGAGTAACAAACTATGTTTGAAACATTTAAAATAACGATAATACCAAATGATCATGGCTTCCATTTTTAGCTCATCTATTTAAAAAAAAAAAAAAAAAGCTATTGTCATCACCTTGGCTTCGATGCCCGGTTAAGTTTTGCGTTTAGGTCCACTTTTCTCAGAAAGTATCAATGCTATTGCATTCAAACTTGGTACACTTACTAACTATCATGAGGGGACTGTGCAGGCAAAGTTAGATAACTCTGGCGTGCATTTTGACAGAATTATGTGCCCTTTTTATACTTAGAAAATTGAAAATTTTGGTTAAGTTTTGTGTTTAGGTCCATTTTATTCCTTAAGTATCAAAGCTATTGCTTTCATACTTGCAACACTTACTAACTATCATAAGGGGACTGTGCAGGCAAAGTTATGTAACTCTGACTGGCATTTTGACAGAATTATGTGCCCTTTTTATATTTAGAAAATTGAAAATTTGGTTAAGTTTTGTGTTTAGGTCCACTTTATTCCTCCAGTATCAAAGCTATCGCTTTCATACTTGCAACACTTATTAACTATCAATAAGGGGACTGTGCAGGCAAAGTTATATAACTCTGACCGGCATTTTGACGGAATTATGGGCCCTTTATACTTAGAAAATTGAAAATTTGGTTAAGTTTTGTGTTTTGGTCCACTTTACCCCTAAAGTATCATAGATATTGCTTTCATACTTGGAATACTCGCAAACTATCATAAGGGGACAGTAAAAGGACAAGTTGCATAACTCTGGTTGTCATTTTTACGGAATTATGGCCCTTTTTTGACTTAGTAATTTTGAATATATGGTTAAATTTTGTGTTTCGATCCACTTTACTTCTAGGCTATTGCTTTCAAACTTCAAATACTTTCATGCTATCATGAGGTTACTGTACCTGGCAAGTTGAATTTTACCTTGACCTTTGAATGACATTGACTCTCAAGGTCAAATTATTAAATTTTGTTAAAATTGCCATAACTTCTTAATTTGCAATTAGATTTGATACTTTGACAAAACAACTCTTACCAAAACCATCCCCACGCCCCCCCCCCCCAATTTTTTAGCCGGATTTTTTTCGAAAAAATCTCGGCTTATAGATTGATGTTGTCGGGCGGGCGGGGGGGGCGGGCGGGCGGGGTGGCGGAAAATGTTAAAGTTCTTATTTCATGGTATAACTTTGGTATGCTTGGACCTAGAGTCTTCAAACTTGACATGAAGGTTGGCCAGGATTAACAGATGACCACTGGTCATTTCAAGGTCATTCATTTGAAGGTCAAGGTCACTGTGACCTTCAATATAAAAAATGTTAAAGTTGTTATAACTTTGGTATGCTTGGACCTAGAGTCTTGAAACTTGACATGAAGGTTGGCCATAACTAGTTAGTAACCACTGGTCATTTCAAGGTCATTCATTTGAAGGTCAAGGTCACTGTGACCTTGAATGTAAAAATGTTAAAGTTCTTATTTCATGGTATAACTTTGGTATGCTTGGACCTAGAGTCTTCAAACTTGACATGAAGGTTGGCCAGGATTAACAGATGACCACTGGTCATTTCAAGGTCATTCATTTGAAGGTGAAGGTCACTGTGACCTTCAATATAAAAATGTTAAAGTTGTTATAACTTTGGTATGCTTGGACCTAGAGTCTTGAAACTTGACATGAAGGTTGGCCAGAACTAGTAAGTAACCACTGGACATTTCAAGGTCATTCATTTGAAGGTCAAGGTCACTGTGACCTTGAATGTAAAAATGTTAAAGTTGTTATAACTTTGGTATGCTTGGACCTAGAGTCTTGAAACTTGACATGAAGGTTGGCCAGAACTAGTAAGTAACCACTGGACATTTCAAGGTCATTCATTTGAAGGTCAAGGTCACTGTGACCTTGAATGTAAAAATGTTAAAGTTCTTATTTCATGTTATAACTTTGGTATGCTTGTACCTAGAGTCTTCAAACTTGAAATAAAGATTGGCCAGTACTAGAAGATGACCACTGGTCATTTCAATGTCATTCATTTGAAGGTCAAGGTCACTGTGACCTTAAATGTTAAAATGTTAAAATTGTTATAACTTTGGTATGCTTGGACATAGAGTCTTCAAACTTGACATGAAGGTTTGCAAGCACACTTAGATGACCACTGGTCATTTCAAGGTCATTCATTCTAAGGTCAAGGTCACTGTGACCTTGAATGTAAAAATGTTAAAGTTCTTATAACTTTGGTAGGTAAAAATGTTAAAGTTCTTATTCCATGTTATAACTTTGGTATGCTTGTACCTAGAGTCTTCAAACTTGATATAAAGGTTGGCCAGTACTAGAAGATCACCACTGCTCATTTCAATGTCATTCATTTGAAGGTCAAGGTCACTGTGACCTTCAATGTTAAAATGTTAAAATTGTTATAACTTTGGTATGCTTGGACCTAGAATCTCAAACTTGACGTAAAGGTTTGCAAGCACACTTAGATGACCACTGGTCATTTCAAGGTCATTCATTTCAATGTCATTCATTTGAAGGTCAAGGTCACTGTGAACTTAAATGTTAAAATGTTAAAATTGTTGTAACTTTGGTATGCTTGGACCTAGAATCTCAAACTTGACGTAAAGGTTTGCAAGCACACTTAGATGACCACTGGTCATTTCAAGGTCATTCATTTGAAGGTCGAGGTCACTGTGACCTTGGATGTAAATATGTTAAAGTTGTTAATACTTTGGTATGCTTAGACCTAGAGTCTTCAAACTTGATATGAAGGTTGGCCAGAACTAGTAGATGACCACTGGTCATTTTAAGGTCAAGGTCACCGTGACCTTGAATGTAAAAATGTTAAAATTCTTATTTCATGGTATAACTTTCTTATGCTTGGACTTACAGTCTTCAAACTGGACATGAAGGTTGGCCAGCACTAGTAGATGACAATTTTAAGGTCATTGAAGGTCAAGGTCACTGTGACCTTGAATGTTAAAAATTAAAAGTTGTTTTAACTTTCGTATGCTTGGACATGGACTTTGCCATGACTAACAGATGACCACTGGTCAAGAGAACAACTGGTCATTTTAAAGTCTTTCAATTGACAGTGACCTTAAATGTGAATATTTTTTTCATGATTTAACTTTGGTATGCTTACCACTGGTAATTTCAAGGACATTCAATTGAGGTTCACAGTTGCGGCAACTTCAAATGTGAAAGGGCTCTAAAATATTATGCATGCATTCAAAACATAACACAAGGTTTGCTCATGCCTTGAAAAGTACTTACATTTCATTTTGACCTTTGAACAATATTTCAGTAATTTAAGTATTGCATTGACAAAAACACGAAAGGTACTTTCCTGTCATTTAAATCAAAAATCCGGCTTCAATGCGGTCATCTCCGACCGCGGAACTCTTGTTTATTGTTATTTTTAAGATCATCTCAGAAATGACCACCACACCGTCACACTATACCCCCACCCCACCCCCAATTTTTTTTTTAAACGGTTAAAAAACACAAATATTAATTTTCATTATTTGATTTTTGAAATACCGTCCTACCATCGCACCCAAGAATCCCCTCACCCCACCACCACCCCCCCCCCCCCCCTGATTTTTTTTTTGATTTTTGTTTTTGCCCTGTCTGTTGGTCTGTTTGAGCCAACTTTAACATTTTGCAATAACTTTTGCTATATTGAAGATAGCAACTTCATATTTGGCATGCATGTGTATCGCATGAAGCTGCACATTTTTAGTGGTGAAAGGTCAAGGTCATCCTTCAAGGTCAGAGGTCAAATATATGTGGCCAAAATCGCTCATTTTATGAATACTTTTGCAATATTGAAGATAGCAACTTGATATTTGGCATGCATGTGTATCTCATGGAGCTGCACATTTTGAGTGGTGAAAGGTCAAGGTCATCCTTCAAGTTCAGAGGTCAAATATATGTGGCCCAAATCGCTCATTTTATAAATACTTTTGCAATATTAAAGATAGCAACTTGATATTTGGCATGCATGTGCATCTAATGGAGCTGCACATTTTGTGTGGTGAAAGGTCAAGGTCAAGGTCATCCTTCAAGGTAAGAGGTCAAATATATGTGGCCCAAATCGCTTATTTTATGAATACTTTTGCAATATTGAAGATAGCAACTTGATATTTGGCATGCATGTGTATCTCATGGAGCTGCACATTTTGAGTGGTGAAAGGTCAAGGTCATCCTTCACAAGGTCAAGGTCATCCTTCAAGGTCAAACATCATATAGGGGGACATTGTGTTTCACAAACACATCTTGTTTTTTTTTGCATTTTTTTCCGCATTTTTGGAAGATAATGTAATAAATGACCACCCCCCACACACTATACACCCCTCTTCACTCCACCCCTCCCTCCTTTGTGATAGAAATTGAGAGACCCTTCACCTTTAAAAAGAAAATAGATGAGCGGTCTGCACCCGCAAGGCGGTGCTCTTGTCAAAAGTATATGCCGTTCAACATTGCTCGAGAAATAGTAAAGACAAACGTTAACTATTGTTCCATCAAATGAATTTTACACGCTACTATTTTATTTAATAGATCTAGCAGCCCAATCGGGATTGGAGAGGCATACATCATCTGAAGCAATGTGTAAATTTAAATTTAGATGCACATGTAAAAGTCATTTTCTGAAAATCGGGACGAAGTGAAAGTATTCATTTTACAAATAAATCATTTGATTTTGTTCAAATGGTCGACATTTTTTATATTTGTGTCGTCTGTGTATTTAAGCAAGATATATGCAAATATATATTGTTTATTTCAACGTTTAAAGCAAGTCTCGTTTCCGAGATTAAACTATGTAAATTTCTTCGATATGGTTACTGAACTACAAAATCATTGACAGATGACATCCGATGGTAATTGTATGAAGTATGCAGAGAAGCTGACGAAATGTTAAAACTATCGCATAGAAGTAAAAATATCAGGTTATTATCTGTACCTGTTTTTTATATCCGCGTATTATCGCCGAGTGCCTCGGCATGATTCGGAGTGAGTACTAGTTATGGCTGCGGAGAAACTTGGAGAACAAAAGAATCTGTAGCCGCAAACTTTGTTGGTTTTGCGTGAGCCTTACTGTACAATTGTTATTTCAACAAATAAAGATATTGTTTGGAAATCAGGATTCGACATTCAGCAAGTACGGTGTTTACTTTCACATTGGAATACATTTTCGCGATATAATGTGATCGTCAATAATAATGACATTAGTTAATAAGTTGAAATTTAAATATAGTAGTCAATGCCAATCACGGCAATTCACGGTGTTTTGCGATGATTCAACAGCTGATCCTTATTGCAAGATGGTCGCAGTGAAATCACGGCAGAATCACGGCGAATCACCCGTAGAGTGTTATCACGGTGAATCACCGCGATTTGCGGCAATCACCGCGATTTGCCACGTTGGCCCAAATGCGGTGATCGGTGATTAAGGCAAAAATCGCGGGCCGCGTAGAGTATTGTATATTAAGTGAAGATGGTGATAGCCTTTATGATGAGAAATTTAGACATACATATACAGCTAGCTAATGATTTTGTTATAATTTAAACATTTAAGTATTTTCATCTAAATATTAGGAAAAAATAAGAAGGAATTCCTTGTTAATTTTGTCATGGCTTCTGCTTCTGATCTTGTGGTAAAATCAAGATGCAACTGGACTACAAATCATTACTAATTGGGCAAGTAAAATGATTTTTAAACCCCTGGATCGAATGATCTAGGGTATATTGTTTTTGGCCTGTCTGTCATTGTGTGCGTCTGTCACAAACTTTAACCTTGGCTAAACTTTTGCAATAACTTTTGTGCAATATTGAAGATAGCAACTTGATATTTGGCATGCATGTGTATCCCATGGAGCTGCACATTTTGAGTGATGAAAGTTCAAGGTCATCCTTCAAGGTCAAAGGTCAAATATATGGCTTCAAAGCGCAGTAGGGGGCATTGTGTTTCACAAACACAGCTCTTGTTTTTAATAATTTCCACATTTTCTGTTTGTATTGTCAATAGGCCTTGACACATCCCCTTAGGTTTTCTTTCTTATGCTATAAAAATAGAATTGTTTTTCATTGGCCAAAAAGTTTTGGTTTCCACAGCCATTGGCAATTGGCTTATTGGCAAATAAACAATGCTTAATTGTAATTTTTTCTTACATGTAAGTCTTTCGTCACAATTTTAATTTGCCTAAACAGAGCCTTTCATTGCCGATTAATATGAAATGCTTAATTAAAACCTTTTTCTTCATTCGCACATCTTTCCTCCATTTCTTATTATTAAACCATTCTTAATTATTAAGTAGTTCTTCATATCAAGGTATTGATATCCATTGATATAAACACAGCCATTGTGTATTAGACTACAAACAATAATAAATTATTTATTTATGCTTATACAGCTTCTGTGCTTCTTATCATCAGAACTACACATGTTTGTTTACAGGCTAACCAACAATTCCAAATCATAAATTATTTCTAGATTGTCATGTAATGATTGGTAATGATCAGCATTCATTTAATTGTTTACTTACCGATAAACAATACTAAACTAAAATTAATAACTATTTCTTAATTTTCAGGTCAAATTTTTTGAATGACCTCAAAACAGTCAGTGTTTACTGGCCATTAAAAAATGCAAAATTGTATATTTACAATGCTGAATTATTAATTTCTTGAATTTCAGGTCTTGATGTCCATTGGTCTGAACACAGCCACTGCTTTCCTGTGCATCATCGTCGGCGTTATAACGATCACTCACATTATTACGCCACTCCGCAACATGAGTTCCTGTCGGTACTACACCTCACAGCGACTATGCCAGTGCTTTTCCCCATATCAGAGAGACGTTTTTAATCTGGATTTTTCAGAAAATGGTAAATATATATTTCGTTGATTTCGAATAAAGCTTTATATAAATTTTTACGTAACTGTTAATACAAAAGTAAATATCAGCACTTATCATGTGATTGTTCCCCTTCTACCTAAGTACAATTTGTGTGATTGATTGGCCCTCTAGCAGTAATTGCGCTCTAAATTATTCATTTGACCTTGACTGCAACCTACCTGTTACAACAGATGGTAATGGATAAACATCCACTTGGTTACTGATCCAGGTATTTGTGAAAAAACTTTGTGTGGTAATGAATAATACTTGAACAAGATTTTGTATGAATTATGGTTATGCAAGATTTGGACATTTTTGTGATTTAACTGAATGTTTTTACAGAAACAAACAGTAAACAAAGTTGATGTATATTGGCCTTAGCAAACAATTGCAGCTAAGGAGGCTGAGCTACCCTACATTGGTATATAAATAATTAAAACTTTTATCTTTCTATCTTTGATATTTGGTGGCAAAGGATTAATTTATTTCTTAATTACTGGCATGTATTTTTGGATTATAGGGAGAACATTCTGTATATTGGTGGGTATACATTGTAAAAATATAGTTTTTATTGTCTTCAGTAGGTAAGAATGGTGGACAAAATATAAAAGTAATGCAATTTTAACTTAAAAGATTTTTTACTTTTATTTTTCCACTGTTTCATATTAATGGTAAATCCTGTCCAATTGATAATTAATTACAGGAAACAAATCTTAATGATATAATAATACTTGTTTGTTTTTTTAATTTACATTTTAAATAGAGTGTTTTCTGTTACTTACTTGATTTGTAGTGAAGGAAGCTCTCTTCATTTACCAGACTGGTATACATGAATGTTTTTACCCTTTCCCACTTAGAAGCAAAGTAAAAATGGCTATGTGCAAACAGCATACAATCCGGATTTATGCTGTTTGCTGCTCATTAGTACCTAAGGCTTGGAGATGAAACCTTAAAAACTCGAATCTTGTAAGAAAGGTCTTAAATTGTAAATAACTTTCTGAGGGACTACAAATGCATGAAAATACGTATCTTAGTGGTATAAAAGGGTTAAAAAAAAAGCAAATATGATGTAGTGGAATAAAGTGTTGATTAACTTCTTCAAATTGCTTATATTTTTATGCCCCCCTTCGAAGAAGAGGGGGTATATTGCTTTGCACATGTCGGTCGGTCTGTCGGTCGGTCCACCAGGTGGTTTCCGGATGATAACTCAAGAATGCTTGGGGCTAGGATCATGAAACTTCATAGGTACATTGATCATGACTCGCAGATGACCCCTATTGATTTTGAGGTTACTAGGTCAAAGGTCAAGGTCAAGGTGACCCGATATAGTAAAATGGTTTCCGGATGATAACTCAAGAACACATATGCCTAGGATCATGAACTTCATAGGTAGATTGATCATGACTCGCAGATGACCCCTATTGATTTTGAGGTCACTCGGTCAAAGGTCAAGGTCACGGTGACCCGAAATAGTAAAATGGTTTCCGGATGACAACTCAAGAACGCATACACCTTGGTTCATGAAACTTCATCATTAGATAGATCATGACTCGCAGATGAACCCTATTGATTTTGAGGTCACTAGGTCAAAGGTCAAGGTCACAGTGACCTGAAATAGTAAAATGATTTTCGGATGATAACTCAAGAACGCATACTCCTAGGATCATGAAACTTCATAGGTAGATTGATCATGACTTGCAGATGACCCCTATTGATTTTGAGGTCACTAGGTCAAAGGTCAAGGCCACAATGACCCGAAATAGTAAAATGGTTTTCGGATGATAACTCAAGAACGCATATGCCTAGGATCATGAAACTTCATGGGTAAATTGATCATGACTAGCAGATGACGCCTATTGATTTTCAGGTCACTAGGTCAAAGGTCAAGGTCACGGTGATCCGAAATAGTTAAATGGTTTCCGGATGATAACTCAAGAACGCTCACGCCTAGGATCATGAAACTTCATAGGTACATTGATCATGACTGGCAGATGACCCCTATTGATTTTCAGGTCACTAGGTCAAAGGTCAAGGTCACGGTGACAAAAAACGTATTCACACAATGGCTGCCACTACAACGGACAGCCCATATGGGGGGCATGCATGTTTTACAAACAGCCCTTGTTTTTTAATTTGTTTTAAACATCTAATAAATTACCACACACCACATTTTACCCCCGTCTCACTCCCCCCATGATCATGACTGACAGATGATCCCTATTGATTTTCAGGTCACTAGGTCAAAGGTCAAGGTCACAGTGACTCGAAATAGTACAATGGTTTCTGGATGATAAATTACATTAAGTCGAAGGTCAAGGTCACAGTGACAAAAAACGTATTCACACAATGGCTGCCACTACAACTGACAGCCCATATGGGGAGCATGCATGTTTTACAAACAGCCCTTGTCTTACAAGTGTTGAAGTAAATTTTCTCATAAAATTTGATGGGGAGTCAAGTATTTACACCTACTGACATACATGTACACCATGAAACATTTCATGCTGTTCATTGGACTAGGCTTACATATGGTCTTCTACCTGATCCCAGTCACCATTACAAGTATCTCCTTTGAAATATAAGCAATAATTTTGAAAATGACAGGTTGCAATGCAAAAACAAATTGATTTTTTACCTGCAATTTTCGAGTGTTTTGGTGCTCATTTCAAGCCATGTGTTTACGAGCATCAGTTATATAAATATACCAGCATTAAAAATAAACAGATTGCTCCATTTTAAGATTTGACAAAGTATATGTTGAAACAGCAGCAAGCTTTAAAGACATCAATTAAATGTTGGTTATTGCTTCTGTACGCAATCTCGGTTGTTACAATTGATTCATTTCGTCATTGGATGAAAATGTTGTGAAAATAACAAGCAAACACTATTTGTACTGTTAAATCATTCGTTAACAAAATTTGTCAAATGTTCCATTTGCAAATGCCTCCAAGTGTGCATTAAATTGACTGCAGATTGTTAAGGCAACAAACAAACCAGACAGAATCTTCTTCATGCAATATAGATTTTAACCAATAGATATGCAAAATCATCTAAACGCAATATCAACAGTTACAAATTCATCCATTTTCAGATTTAACAAAGTATGCGTTCGAGGCAGCCACAGGTTGTGAGGACATTCAACACACGTTGCCCAATCTTCTGTACGGGATCTCGATCGTGTTCTGCATCGCCTTTGTGATTGCGTTTGTAGCGTCTACATTGGCACTGCTGGTGTTGAGAGCGGAAAGACTTAAACGGGGATTTCTTGGTGTGAGTTCAGAAGTATTTACTGTTTATGGCAATTTTAAGGTCCCAATTGGGAAAAATATACACTATTAATATATTTAAGTAACAATACATTCCCCCTACTGAACCCAAATTTGAATAAAAAACACACACTGGCATGGATTTCCACAGGCCATTTAACGATCCCTTGCCGGGGCCCGTGAATTTCGAAATCAGTGTCCCCGGGGCGCTTGAAATTTTCTGATAAGTGTGTATTTTTCATTAACTGCAACTAGGCATTCTTAAGATCAAAGCGA
Source organism: Dreissena polymorpha (assembly GCF_020536995.1). Lineage (NCBI taxonomy): Eukaryota > Metazoa > Mollusca > Bivalvia > Myida > Dreissenidae > Dreissena > Dreissena polymorpha. The sequence continues at coordinate 4,530,863 of NC_068364.1, forward strand.
TATCGACTTAGCCGAAAATTGTGAGAGCCGATTTATGATCCTCTGTCAATTACGTCATGTACCTCTTTACCCACCTTAGAAAGGTGGATCGTCGTAATGTAAAATCGATATTGGCCAATGAGAGCGCACGCTTTGAATGAGCGAACAACACTAGTAGGCAGTCATACCTGCAGTAAGATCAGGCAGACGACGAGTGACGTAATTTTCATAAGCGTGTGATTTTATGGCAGTTTGTTGGCTTTGTTTTCTAACACACTCAGCGGTCCCTACGGTGTACACCTCCACGATGAAATCTCTGCAACTTACTTAGAAGACTGAGGATTGCATTCGGGTGTTATCCTGGTGGATATTGTGCATGCATAATATTGTAAAAATATGTATTCGACTCGTAATGCGCTTTAACAAATTATCGTTGAATTAATTAAGCACAACTGTAAATGTTTCGTTCAATTCTCAAATGAGCATTATTAAATTTGTAATCTGAAACATGCTTCCAAATTTTAATGCTTATGCGACATGAACAGATTTTAGAGTCAAATAAACAGTGCTTTATCATTTGTCTAAAAAAAAAAGCGCGCGAAAATTATGCAGACATGTATAGAAAACGCGGTTGTAATTTGTGTTGCATTAAAACGGGAACAGCACTCCAGGCGATTTACGCGTGTTCAATGGAAAAAAACGCCCTGATTGGATGTTATTTCATCACATCTTTAAATAGTAACATATGCCAAAATGTATTTTATACTAAACTAAAATTGGTGAATGTTTGTGTTTCTTGGAAATCTTGAGCACTTTTATCGTAAATATTTACCAGAATTTGATCTTAAAAATGGAATACTCTGGATTATCGGTTAATAAGTAGCGACGGCAAAAGTAGTAAGTATACAGTAATAGATAGAAAGTATGGTTGATACGGATGTATTAAGGAATCGATCGAGACGGGATTTTGCGTATCTATGCGGGAAAGGGTTAAAACAATTTGTTTAAATCTCGTTATCAAAGACATTGATGTTCTTCTTGAAGAGTCATTAAGCACCGTCATGAAGTCATTTCACTGTACAAATTAAAAAAAACACGTATGTAGGGTGCAGCCCTTCTATACCCCCCCAACAGCCCCGGGGGGTCTGAAAAAAATCCTGTGGAAAGCACTGACTGGTTTATCACCTCAATACTTTTTTCCAGAGAATTTTTTAATATGTCTTTTCTGTGAGATTGCAACCTTATGTGAAGTTAATTTCCAAATTGTGAAATGGATTAAAATGGTATATTTGTATCAATTATCCTATTTGTGAATTTAGGGACTTTTGTGAAAGGTACTTGATACGGAATAAAAAAGCACAAATGAGCCAATAATTGTCTCATAAATGTAGAAAAATATTAAAACAATAAATAATAACCTTTTTCGCATAAATATTTATTACAATAAAATTGTTTAAAAAAATATACTTACACTTTTCCTCAATTATTTATTCGGGATACATAGCTCCAGTCAGGTTCAAACTTGCATCTAAATAAATCACCCTTTTCTTTGAGAATTTTACAACACATAATGATAACTTGATTATTTATTTAGTAAATTACTCTTTATATTGAACATCAAATCAATAAATATTGATAAACAAGAATAACAATTCCTAACTGATTGATTATAAAAACTTGACATTAAAGGAGGACTCTTACGAAGAAGTTTACACAGTCAGTGGGTCATCACAGGACCAATCAGATAGCGAATCAGAGGTCAATAACGAGGTAGTGACCTCTACTCAAGGTCACCTCAGTATTTCTAAAAATAGCACCAGCCTCTCTCTGGGCAACACTGGGGAAAGCACCCCAGTCAGTTACAGTTCTATTAATAGATCCAATGTGGGCTCTGTAAATAGATCCAGAACCTCTGCCACTGATCCAAATGCCATCACACCACCGCAGTTAATCAGCAAGGTTCAAGTGAGTGCAGTTCAAGGTCAAAGGTTAAAAACTCCAGGACTAAATGACCTAGACCTTGGCAAAGAAAGCTTGGCAAATAGATACCGGATATCAAAAACACCCGATAATGAACTTAATGTGCGTCAGAGACTGTCAAAAACTCCTGATAGAGAAATCGGGTCAAATCGCAGAAACAGTTTCACGGCATCAAAAAGACTGAGCAAGTCCTGTGACTCTCTGGAATCATTTGGTAACGAGGCGCAAGAAAGAACCAAAAGTCTGGGAACTGAGGGTAAGAAAAAATCAAAATTAAAAGATCACAGGCGAAAAGGAAAACGGGCCGCAACAGTTCACACGCTTGACACTGACCAACTCCTATTAATACTGAACCTTCAGATGCGATATCTCCAGGAAGCAAAAGACACTCCGCAAAACAACAGCGCAAATTTAGGAACAGCATTTGCTTCTGGATCACGCAGAGCTGTCACTCCACAACCAGTTTCACATAAATCTGTTATACCTCCGAAAATTCGCTCACATACCCCACAACCTAGAAGAGCTGCAGAACGACTAAGAGCAGAAGCTTACGCTCAGAATCTACACTCCATTAATAACTACCATAATCAAAATCACCATACATTTGGTAAAGGTCAGGCAAAAGGTGTATTGGATAGTGAAAATAGCTCACGTAGAACGTCAGAATCAAGCGAGCGTACTAGTGACCTGCTTTTGGGTAACGTAAATTGTGATAGCGAGTTCCAGTACTTCCAAGGTCAAAGATCGGGAAGTCTGGGAAATTACGCTGACAGTTACTTACACTCTCAGCAGATCAAAAGTGCAACACAAAATTCACAAAACTCTCAAATTTCCATAAACAAACCCTACCAGCCATACATTTTCTCAGCAGACGTCCCGATTTCAGGTGATCAACATTTTGTCACATATTCTGATAGCATGCTGAGTAATATACCATCACAACCAAAATCCAGACCTTCAGTTCAAAATGGCCTCCTTCCAACTCGACCGCTGCAGCGCAGCCCTCATCAGCAACTGCCTGCAACTCCAGTTTCCCGTAGAAGCGATACAAGCACGCAATTGCATCAGCAGCCCATACATCGTGGAACTTCTGCGTTTAAAGTTGTGGATCGGAAGGTTCCGTCTAGAAGCCCATCGATTGGTAGTGATCGAAGTGGACAGTTGATGGTCGAATCATCGTCCTCTTCACGGCAGATGTTCGGGAAAGTTAGAGACGAAATGCGGGATCCGATTCTGGAGAACTTCAGTCTCAGTTCCAAACAGGGCATTGATGGGGAAGCAGATTTGGTGGGAGACTCGATAGGATTGCATGATAGCGAGGGAAATTTCATTCTAAGAGACAGAAATTACCGTCCAACTGAAGAGGTAATTAAAATTATTCTATTACCCTATGAAACAGGGTGCATGAATATTTCTAAACATACGATGGTGTCTCATGTTTAGTGATAATATATCCCAATAGATTTAGGTTATTTTGGTTTGAACGTTATTTAAATTTCCATTTATAATGCAGTTTGCATGAACCCTTGGTCTTAATTCCAGCTCATTTTTACCTTAAAAATCATGTTCCTGTTGTAATATCTGGCTGACACAACTTTCAATTGTCATTTACTGGCTTGAAATTAATATGTACACTTAGTACTAGTTAACCAGGTAAAATGTGAGTAGGTTAACTAACTGCCTTGACACGACTTAAATACTGTTGAAAGACAGAATTTTCAAATCCGATTGATTTCTCTTGTCTTGCAGGCCCTGCCTCCATATTCAGGTCCGCCATCCTACAAAGATCACGTTTCATCCAGTAATACCTCTGTAACCTCATCACTTTCTTCCAATCCAGATGACATCTACAGCTTTCCAAAACAGCGGTCACGTAGGAACAGCGATCTTGCAAAGAATAGCAGTAAAAAAAGTGCCACTGAAAAAAGAAGTGCCAAGAAAAGTAGTTCCAGTGACCAAGTGAATGTGGGGTCTTCAGATGGAGGGAATAGTTCTGGACGGCTCTTTAGGTTCACTGGGGCTGCTGTGACAGGGTTTAACCAACAAGACAAAAGTGTTCCTAATAGTAGCAATGAATATAAGGTCAAAGGTCATGGATCTGGGATTAAGGTAAAGGGTGAAAGCAAAGCGCCACCTCAGGGCATGGTAACTGCTGAAATTAGTTCAGGTCTAAACCGGGTTAAGCAGATTATTGTTCCGGAAGATTACTACACGAATGTTAGCAATGTGCAAAGGTCGAACACTCGTTTTGTGAAAAATAAAACACCTATTCAGGAACCAGAATATGGGAATACAAAATCTGGCGAGTTACAGGGATACAATTATCTGAGTAATAATTCAGAACCAGGACAGATTGGGTCAGATGAAAAATATCAAGAATATGAGGATGTTTATGAAACTGGGTCAAAGGATGGTGACAAAAAGAGGTGCGGGTCTATAAAGGAGAGTTTAAAACCCGGGGACAATAAATCCAAGAACAGAACATATGCATCAGACGGTGTATCAAACGTGCACGGGATATCTGATATGTCACTTATCAATTGTAAAATGTCTGCCGATGTTGCTATGGCAGTTAATCAGGGTAATGGTTCTGTCAGTAATGTACGTGCTGATGTGAAGAAAAGTGTTCCTAATATTCAGCTTAATAGTTTGAGCATCAACTCAAAGACTGAAGACGATGATGACGATGTTTTTATTGACAGTCGAGAAAAAATGGTTGATTCAAAGCCATCAAGAATTCCCAATATTTCGAATAACAATTATGAAGAAATTAACGATTTGGAGCTGGTCAATAGGGTTACAGATTCAAATAATGGGCCAAATCATTTAGAATCAACCAATCAGGATGTTCTGGATTCTGGTTATATGAAAATGACGCTTCCTTCAAAGGTAATTCAGCTTTCAAACTCCGAAACTTATGGCATAGCAGTGCACTTGACTGGCCCGTCTGGCATTAACACACCATACTATGTAACTGATCTCATAGCAAATCAAAATCATTTGTCCGGATTCATGACACAGAATCAGAGCAATAAGAATCCTTCTTTAGGAGATTCTGAGATTTCAACCAATCAAAATGGACCTTTAAGTCATGTTGACTTTGCCTCGACCAATCAGAGAGGACCTATTTGTCATGAGAAAAGGATAATGACCAATCAGATTAAAGGACAGAGAGTAGAACCTGCTGGTTTTGAGGAACCAGATGATTCTATTGATGAAGAGTTTGAAGAAACTGGTGTTTAATTTGTTGATTTTCATTTAACATGATTATGAGGCCAATGTACATGTAATTGTCATTTGATTCAATTGACATCTTAAAGCCACACACCTTATTTGGCATAGTAAATTTAAGTATAAATAAGAAACATATTTTATTTATGCCAATTAGAATATATTTGGTGGTTACAAGGTAGAAATCCGTCTTTTTGCGCTTTAAAACTTAAAAATAATCGCGTTTGTCAAAATGGACATATACCTCTAGAAATCCTACTTTCGTTTTTAAGGGCGTTTCTGTTTGAAAAATAATAAATTACTAGCTAACTAGGCTATATATTTAATTTTATCTATGCCAATTAGAATATATCTGGTGGTTACAAGGTTAATTCCGTCTTTTTGCGCATTAAGACTTAAAAAGAATCGCATTTGTCGAAATGAAAGTATACGTATATAAATCCTACTTTCGGCTTTAAAAGCGTACCTTCCGTTTGAAAAACAATAAACTACTTGCGAACTAGGCTGTAGATTAAATTACAATTTTGCACACTTTCAAATTGCATCTATATGTATTTATTAACATGTATTTCATTTCAAGGTGTGTGGCTTTAAGCAAAATTAGGTTTTAGGTCACCCAAACTTTTTTTTTTATTAATATCATAGATTTTCTTTAACTATTTTTACTATACTTACAATATGTCTACATGTTTTTTCATTACAGATATTTAATAACAAAACTTTAAATCAGTATAAAACAAACTTTTAAATGTCAATATTAATTTTCCAAATATTAAAATTTTAAAAAGACTGATGCGTAGTTAAACTTTAAAGTGTTAGCATTGATAGATTGCCATTTTGTTGTATAACCATAACTTCTAGAGCCAATCTTTGTTATGTTGGCATACAATCTTCTTAAACCATCTTTATATCAAGGAATTCAATAGAGTTTAAAAATCAGGAGTCAAATGACACCATGCTTTACATCTTTTGGGGTGAGAATTTTTAAGCCAAATGCTATTTTAATTCTGGAATACATGTACTCTGAAAATGTTGTTGTGTGTGCACTTACATGGTAAGTTAAATACTATGTAAACAACACAACTTTTGTGTGAACAAATATATTTTGGAGTTAACTTCTTGTTAGCATTTCCGTCAACATGATGGAAGGCAGATTGTTTGCGGGAGTCAAAAGTGAGAAATTTAACAAAGAGCTTTCATCAAGAGGCAGGATCCAATTTTGCTTCAATGCCTTGTATATATTGAACTTTTAAAATAATGAAATTTTGCACTATTTACTTTAAATTATTATACCCCTTGCAAAAGTGTAGAGGGCTATAGTAGACTTGATATAAATGTATACCTGTAAACACAAATTTGTTAGGATGCTTTTTTTTGTATACACATGTGTTGTTTAAGTATTCTAGATGCCCTAACAGATTTTTAAGTTGCCAAAGAAAACGGGAAAGGTGGCTGAAATGTATTTTGTTATCAGGCGCCTTGGAAGAAGTGAGGGTATTTTGCTTTTGTCAGTCTTTATTTTTATTAAATTGTCAGTCTGTAGACCTTTTTATGCCCCCTGTCGGGTAGCATATAGCAGTTGAACTGTCAGTCCGTCTGTCTGTCAGTGTGTCCGTCTGAAAACTTTAACATTGGCCATAACTTTTTCAATATTGAATATAGCAACTTGATATTTGGCATGCATGTGTATCTCATGAAGCGGCACATTTTGAGTGGTGAAAGGTCAAGGTCATCCTTCATGGTCAAAAGTAAAAAAAATACAATCCAAGGGAAGTAATCAGCATTAAAAGGGAGATAATTTCTAAACCTGCCAAAGGATGTATTGAAATTTTATTTCAAAGCGGTGCAATAGGGGGCATTGTGTATCTGACATACACATCTCTTGTTGTTTTTGGCATCATCAAGGGTACATTTTGACCCTTTCCCTCTCAGAAGCATAGTGAAAATTGCTATATGCAAACAGCATAAAACCAGAACAGCCTGCAAGTTACTTGCAGTCTGTTCAGGTTTTATGCTGTTTGCTGCTCATCAGTATCTAAGGGTTGGAAATGAAGCCTTGAACACTATAATTGAGTGAGAAAGGTCTTTAGAATTAAATATTACTTTCTAAGTGACTACAAATGCGTCAAAATACGTATCTAAGTGGTAAAGGGTTAACCTAAATAATGTGAATTGGCATAATGGTTACCAGGAAGCAAAGACAGGTTAATATTGGGGATCAAGCGGATTCTAGTTCAAGGTTACCGACACATACGATATATATTAAACAATCTATGGCACAAAGTGATGTCTTTTCTGAAAGTCTGGCAGGGGAGGGGATGTCATACATGTTTCTAAACTTTCTACAGACAGCATCTGATTGAACATACCTTGTACCTGGCTTTACAGCTATATAAACCCATTACTTATGATATACATGTAATATTCCCGTATGTGAACATTGTGTTTAATTATCCCCCACCATAGGCGGAGGGATATTGTTTTGGCGTTGTCCGTCCGTCTGTCTTTCCGTCTGGAGCCATATCTTGGAAGTGATTTGGCGGATTTCATTGAAACTTGGTATGATTATATATATGGATAAGATGATGATGCACGCCAAAAGGCATTGTACACTATCTGTTAATAACGGAGTTATGGCCCTTTGTATCTTCAAAAAATGTTTTTTTGAGTGTCAAATATAACTTTTGTGTCCAGAAGCATATTGCCCGGGGATATCAATTCAACGAATTTGCTTGTTATTATTTGTGTGATGTATAGAAAACAAACTTCCAACAATGTTAAACAATTATTTTGATTATCCATGTAAAGTTTATTCGTATGCTCTTCTGACCTCAAGTTGTGTATTTTTTACCGGATATTGTATTATTGCTTACAAATTTATGAATAAATTTTTTGTTGTGATTAAAATGTTTTTGTTTTGTGTTTTTCTGTACCTTGTTAAGAACACTAATTTTTCATAGGCCTCTAAAGGTAATGTGCTGCAAGCACCTACATTTTTTGCGAGCACTAGTCAATTGCCCTAGTTGTTATGCAACATCACTATCCCAAAGGTCTTCAACTTACCCTGAAAATGCTATAAACTTAACTGAATTTGTATTTTGTTAAAGATTACAAATTTTAAAAAGTATTTTTTATGAAAACCATGTGGAGTAGAAAAACAATTGGGACAAAGCAAAAAAGCAAAGAGTAGCGACTGTTTCTTTGTTTGGCCGGTAATGGCTTTCGTGTCCACCTTGTGACTGTTTAATCCTGGGTCTTATACCCACTATGGGAGCATTTTCAAGATTTTTCCAAACACACCAAGAACCAGTTCTGCCAAGGAAAACAACTCAAGTGTGTCTTTATAAGCAAAAGGCTTTCGCAGATACTTGTCTTAAATGAAAAGGTTTATTTATGTATGTCATACACAGGGACAAGTCACGGGACCTTTGGGTGGAAACTGATCTAAAAAATACTTGTAATTATTTACTTCAGTTGTGACTTTACTAGAGGCTAGTTTAACTTTTTTGGGTCTTCAATACACCACGCACATATTTAATAAGTAGCCCTTATATTACACCATACTAAAGATTAAAAAGCAAAACTACCATGAACCATGATTAACAAGACTTTTGTCTAGCAATAAAGTCCCCTACCTCTCCATATTGCCATCTGTCCACGTTTCAAGTTTCATGAAAAAAATATATAGAACTTTTAAAGTTATCGCAGGATCCACCATTTTCAGCAATATTTCTAGTCTATTTGTTGCCATAGCAACCAGAATTCTTGACGTAGGAACAAAATGAAATGACGTGCATAATCTCCATGTTGCCATCTGTCACTGTTTCAAGTTTCATGAAAAATTATGAAGAACTTTTAATGTTATCGCAGGATCCAGAAAAGTGTGATAGACAGACCGGATGACAGACACACAGAGAGCAAACCACAAGTCCCTCCGGGTTCACCGGTAGGGGACTAATAAGCTACAATATAACATGTCCAAAACTCAGTTTACTCACAAATAGGTTAGGACATTTTCAAACAAGTCACTGGACATGCCTTTGTTTAGGCAAACCAAGCATATTTATCTTGTTTTGAAAAAATAACAAACATTTTTTACTGTACACCAATTTTTATTTCATTTCAAGCGACTTCGTGATTTTATGGTATGGTATGGTATGATTCATGAAATTGACAATATACACTAACATTCACTTAGAAGACACATGTTTGCCATGCCCCATGATTTTTCTTCTGTTAGTTCCAATATTTCAGTGGTGGTAAAGGCAAGTCTTGCCTCATTATTGCACGAGTGTCAAGAACATGAATTATTTGCAATCATATTTTAAGCTCCAATTCTTGAAAATAAAAAAATACTTCATCCTTTACAAACTAATATATCCAATGCATTATAACTTATATTCAGCGTTTAACATACAAGTTACATATGACAGTTAATTGGAAAATGTAACATTTCGAGATTTGAGCAAATGTTTTTATACTTTCAAGAAACCATATACTTACTTTTTTATATTAAGTAATTGCATCAAAATGTATACATTAGAAAAAAAATGTATGGTGAGGTCATCAGTGATAATCAATAGGTTTTATTGACAACACAAAATATTACGTACCAAGTAAGCAAATTATTCTCTCCTTTTTACAGATGATGTAAATGTAGATGCAAACCGGGTACATACAGATCTGGATCATAAATAATTAGGAAGAAAACACTTCAATGTAGCATGCAATATATGTATGTACAAATAAACACATTATACATGTGACATCATGAATTAATTCAATACCTGGCAATACATGCAGTCTTAAAAAAGTAATTGCCAAATTCAAATCTCGTATTGTTTTTCTAAACATATTTATGTTTGTAAATATTTATATTATAAGGTAACAGAAACAAAATGTGTGACAATACTATCAAAAGTCGTATGTAGTGTATGATATTAATATACTCGCTAACAACAAACTGACATAAAGCATATTTGATTATTTACATGAAAGTTTAATGAAATGAATACAACATTTAAATTAAGACACTCATAATGACAAAGAGGCATGGCTTACATTTATGCTATCCAAATTGAGGACATATTATTCAAATCGATAACAAATCGAAATGTGATGATAACAAATGCGAAAACAAATTAGAAGTAAGAAGTAAACACGACCATTCATTTTTTCTCAACAATAACCACTCCGGCTCTCCCCCAACAAAACAATGGCTGATAATATCAGTGCTCAGAAACTGCCCTAAATGACTAGTGTTAGCTTTAATAAAATGAGCACCATGATACAGTTGGAAAATATTGTGATCACCAAATGAGCACTAAATCAAATATTGAAACACAAATCATTAACAAGGACTGTCAGAAATATCTGTCCTTATGAAAGTATGGACAAAAAAAGAAGTTTATAACCAAAATTTTCATCTTGAATACTGAAATGAAGTAGACGAAATTAGGAACGCTGTTAAAAACACGGTAAAATTTACATTATTTGGGTAATTCTCCATGTACATGATTTATTATATAACTACACGTATTGCTGATTTAAAGCACTTTGGGGTCAGAAATCGTTTAAAATAAAGGTTGACATCAGACTTAAAACTAAACACATACTTTTCATCCAAATTTCCTTTTACATGCATGCTTTCGAATATTGTGTTTTATGATGAACTTTAAGAAAAATTACATAAAGTTCTCATTATCAGAATTAAATTGTAGACATTACACATACATCACAAACTCCATTTTTCTTCAATGCTTTTGAATAGTGTAATAAGGCTCAAAACAGTTAACCCTTTGCATGCTGGGAAATTTGTCGTCTGCTAAAATGTTGTCTGCTAAATTTCTAAAATTAGCATTTTCTTAGATTTTTTTTCAAAGAATACTATCAGAATCGCAAACAGTTTGGATCCTGATGAGACGCCACGTTTTGTGGTGTCTCATCTGGATCCAAACTGTTTGCAAAGGCCTTTAAAATTCAGTTCCAGCTCTGAAAGGGTTAACATGATATATATCCATTACATGTAAAATATTGCTGGCAATTTTGTTAATATATCTGATTCAAAAAGGGACACACACGCTGTTCACACTCCATTTTTTTCTTTCACGCTTTTGAAATTTAAAAAGTGTTTCTATGATGACCCTCTTCAGCTACTCTCGATGTATCAACACGAAGAGTCCCAGACAGGCCAATATTGCATACTGAAAGTGAAAAGAAAATTTTCAATTATAGATAACAATAACCATCTCCAAAAACACCATTAGGGTTCTTCACAGGAAATTGACTCCAGAGTGTCTTTATAAGCTTATGGCTTTAGAAGTTTTCGTGTTCTTTCTTAAGACATTAAGTACTAGTTCTTCCCATGTAATCGACTCAAGAGTCTATAAGCTTATGGCATTTAAAGTTTACAAGATCTTTCTTAAGACACCAAGTACTAGTTCTTCCCAGGAAATGGACTCCAGAGTGTCTCCATAAGCTTATGGCTTTCAAACTTTTAAAGATCTTTCTTAAGACACCAAGTACTAGTTCTTCCCATGTAGATGACTCACAAGAGTATAACCAAAGGCTTATGATGCAATCACCCATAAATAAATATATTTAATCACGCATAAATAAATAGATTTAAACTAAGACCTATTTTTTTATTCAACAATGCAAATTTTTGAAAAACAATGATTAAGAGTTTACTTTCATAGGAAGGAATTTAACCATTCAAGTGCGAGGGCAACACAGAGGAGTGATTGACAGTCACATAAAAGTAATGGGATTCCACAAAGGTTTGACAAAATTTTGCTTGTGGATCTAGGCTTTCTAATCTCTAGTAAATCAGAGCAGCTCCAGCGAGATATAATAAGAGATACCAGAATTAACCATATATACTTGTGCCCATTATACATTGAAGCAGTCATTTTCATCCATGTTTTTTTTACATTTTGTTTTATTTATATAATATTTAAATTAACCAATTAACAGGTGCAATGCTCGGCTACGGGTGCAGTTTTGTACAAGAGCTGTCAGAGGACAGCGCGCTCGACTATTCAAGTGCTTGACAGTATAATGTAAGCCATCATGGAGATCGGGGGGGGGGGGGGGGTATAATGTAGGTGTGTGGTCATTTAATAATTGATCTTTCAAAAATTAGTTCAAAAATTAGGAAAAACACATTTATTAATTTATTTTATTTTTTTTTGGGTGGGGGGGGGGATTCTGGGGTGGGGCATGGGGGATGGTTTGGGTGGAGTGCATTGTGGTATGTCAGGTAAGTGTTGTTTTGTCAAAGTATGAATCAAATGTGATCATAAATAAAGAAGTTATGGCAATTTAAGCAAAATGTTCAATTATCTAAGTATAAAAGGGGTCATAATTCTGTCAAAATGCTTGATAGAGTTGTCTGCTCTTGTTTATAGATTGGGATCATGTTGGTAAAGAAGAATGCAAAATATGAAAGCAATATGTCAAAGGGCATAGAAAATATTTGAGGGGGTACGCAAACTTTAACATAGATTTATCAATAATATGCATATTCTAATAGATTGGGGTCATGTTGGTAAAGAAGTATGCAAAATATAAAAGCAATATGTCAATATTTGGGGTAGTACGAAACTTTAACATTTGCACGCTAACGGGAACGCTAACGCCGACGCCGGGGTGAGTAGGATAGCTCTACTATATATATTTCATATATAATAGTCGAGCTAAAAAATGAAAGCTTGTCAGATTTTTCTTTTAAGGTCACAGTGACCTTGACCTTTGACCTAGTGGCCTAAAAATGGGTGTGGCGTGTAGAACTCATCAAGGTGCATCTACATATGAAGTTTCAAAGTTGTAGGTGGAAGCAATTTGATTTAAGAGCAAATGTTCAAAACCTTAACAAAATGTTAAGGTTTTAGCACGACACGGACGACACGACGACTGACACGACGTGCTGGCTATGGCAATACCACGGGTTTTCTCTGAAAACAGCCGAGCTAAAAATCAACTATGTGGTTAGTTAGAGTATAACGAAACCCGTGCTAAGCAGCAGCTATTGCAGAACTGCGAACTAAATTATATGTAATGAACACGGGTATGGAAGCGTATGTTAAAATAAATAAGTAAATAAGAACTTACCTTAAATTTCGGATAATCATTCATAAGAATTGTAACTATCCCCACATAAGGAACAAATCTGAAATTAAATACATTAGAGTAAAATATTGACTTACATTTCTGGAACTTTTTATATGAATTTTGTAAAAGTATCATTACACTGTGTGTACCATGTAAACCCCCTGACATGAAATGTACGCCAGTCAACTGTCAACAGAGGGGGTAATCAGGTGACAAACAAGATGGCGACATCCATGCCAAGGCAGGTATTTTTTGTCGTTTTATACCCTTTATTACTTGTATTATTTTTTTATTTCACTCACTTTCCAGCCATATTAGGAAGAAAGTTACTGGCTTTTATTTCATAGTATTATTAGCTCTATATCTTGACTTTACTCGGTGCAAAATGTTTAGCGGGATGACCTAATTAGGGCTCCACTAAGAAAATTTGCCGGCAGTTAAGTCAAGACCTTTTTACTGATATGGCTGGAAAGTCAGCGTCATTTAAAAAATAAGCAGAAGTAATAAAGGTTAAACAAAGGCACCGCCTTGCAGGTGCAGACCGCTAAGGCGGTGCAGACCGCTCATCTATTTTCTTTTTAAAGGTGAAGGGACTCTCAATTTCAATCACAAAGGAGGCAGGGGTAGAGGGAAGAGGTGTGTATAGTGTGGGGGTGTGGACATGTATTACATTATCTTCCAAAAATGTGAAAAAAAATGCAATTTTTTTTTTTTAATTCGGGGGGGGGGGGGGGGGGGGGGGGGGGGGGGGGGGGGGGGGGGGGAGGGGATTCTTGGTGCGATGATTGGACGGTATTTCAAACCGTTTTTTAACCGTTTCAAAAAAATAAATTTGGGGGGTGGGGTGGGTGGGGGGTATATAGTGTGAGGGTGTGGTGGTCATTTGTGAAATGATCTTAAACAAAAAAAAATTAGGGGGGGGATTCGGGGGGTGGGGGATTCCGGGGGGGGGGGCACGGGGATGGTTTGGGTGGAGTCTCTAGTGGTATGTCAGGTAAGAGTAGTTTTGTCAAAGTATCAATCAAATCTAATCATAAATAAAGAAGTTATGGCAATTTTAGCAAAATTTAATAATTTGACCTTGAGAGTCAAGGTCATTCAAAGGTCAAGGTAAAATTCAACTTGCCAGGTACAGTAACCTCATGATAGCATGAAAGCATTTGAAGTTTGAAAGCAATAGCCTTGATACTTTAGAAGTAAAGTGGATCGAAACACAAAATTTAACCATATATTCAAAGTTACTAAGTCAAAAAAGGGCCATAATTCCGTAAAAATGACAACCAGAGTTATGCAACTTGTCCTTTTACTGTACCGTTATGATAGTTTGCGAGTGTTCCAAGTATGAAAGCAATATCTATGATACTTTAGGGGTAAAGTGGACCAAAACACAAAACTTAACCAAATTTTCAATTTTCTTTGTATAAAGGGCCCATAATTCCGTCCAAATGCCAGTCAGAGTAACATAACTTTGCCTGCACAGTCCCCTTATGATAGTTAATAAGTGTTGCAAGTATGAAAGCAATGGCTTTGATACTGTAGGAATAAAGTGGACCTAAACACAAAACTTAACCAAATTTTCAATTTTCTAAGTATAAAAAGGGCACATAATTCTGTCAAAATGCCAGTCAGATTTATCTAACTTTGCCTGCCCAGTCCCCTCATGATAGTAAGTAAGTGTACCAAGTTTGAATGCAATAGCATTGATACTTTCTGAGAAAAGTGGACCTAAACGCAAAACTTAACCGGACGCCAACGCCGACGCCAACGCCCACGCCCACGCCAAGGTGATGACAATAGCTCATAATTTCTTTTCAAAAAAGAGATGAGCTAAAAACGGCGAAAAATAACGGTGTCGGTACGGACGTCCACATCTTGACTATCACGTGATTACCCTGTCTGTGTCAACAGATCACAGAAATGAAGTTGTGAAAAATATTTAACATGTATCAAATTGTTGTAAGAAGATTTACCATTGATATTTTTGTTCATGAAGTTTAAGAACTTTGCTGAAAAAAACAAAACAAACACCAACATGGGTATGATGAAACATACCCCTTCACTAACAAACGAAGAAGAGAGGTCATTCCATGGACATCTGTCATTCTGACTGCCCGTCCAACAAAGTAGCAATCCTTAATTTATGATAAGGAGTGTGCGTTTGAAATGTCCATTATCACATGTTTAATGCTGTTTTTCCCAGTTGTTATCTTTCCATTTTTCTATTACAGATTTATAACATTTTGCTACATTTTACTGCATGTGACATCGGAGGATATTCAACAGTTCTGGGACTGATTCTAGTTTTACAGGTCAATTGATGTTGAGACAATGAACTTTCATCAATGACCATTGAAATCCATGCTTACCCTCTAGCACGGCCCACAACTTCCTTCTTTTCCAACCACAGCTGCCCAGGGGCATACAACCCTCGATCATCCACAGAGTTGTTGTCTCCCTTGGTTAGAAATTTTACTGTACCATTCTCCCTGAAAAAAAGGGTTATTTCCCTTCAATTTAAATTCAAAGTACCAATACCCCTACACACATTTTTTTAGGAATTACGGGATACCATTTTATTTGTTTCCCTTGGTCTGGAAATTTGTTTTATCATTTTCCCTGAAAAAAATTCTAACATGGCAAAACTAGAAGCTTGGTAACGCTGAAATTCAATAAAGAATGTCCTTAATCAGGATATTACAATCGCAAAATGTAACTGTAGGAAACCCAACATGTCCATTACAGTAACCTCCTATAAATTAAATATTGACATGAGTGGCGATTTATTCCCAGTTGCTTAAGAGAGAAGAATGTGTACGAACCAATCACTGCCCTCTGAACAAGGAGTTGGCATGTCTTACATAATATATAGACAGGGAATCCAACTTTTGAAAAGGTTCTTAAACATGAGAAGTGAACACAATATCAAGGCAATATTATACCAATATTTTTCACGTACTTCAAGAAACCTTTTATTCAAAAAGCACATCAGAATTCCTTTACATGCAAATTGAGCATAAAAAAACACTCTTGATATTTCTTGGCCATTCATTCTTGGACATGACTTTCGCCCGCACACCATCAGTATATTTGAAAAGTTGACGGATGGTTCACAACTGCATCAATACAGTGTATTATGAAGGCAGATAATTTGCTATGGTTAAAAAATGAGTTTATTGCAATATGTTTGCATGAAGAAAACAGGGTTTTGGTAATCAATTTGAAAACATTAAATAAATTACTTTTCAAGCACCTATAACTACCTTTTATGAACATTCCCAGTGAAACTACACTTTTAAATCACTAATACACAATAGAAAACCTTGAAATCAATAATTTTTAGAATTGCTTACATTTTACAAAAATCACTACTTTCAAATTATTATGACAACTCTGCTAAAATACCAAAAGTATTTGTTATCAGTTACTTTTCATGCACTTTGAGCACTCGATGAACTATGGGTATCTCCCGTCCCTCTATCTTGAACACAACAATCTCCCCTACGCGGATAGGCTCCTCGCGGTAGTTGGTCAGGAACAGCAGGTCACCACGATAGAAGGCTGGCTCCATGCTCCCACTGGAATAAAACAAACCAAATTTAAGAGGGCAAATGGACTGGTTTTTAGCATAGGTGCAACGCACCTATGCTGTTGCACCTATGCTTAAGGTATATACGACATTTCGAAAACCCACATCGATCGGTTGACCATTATGAAGCCTTACCTGATCAAAAATCAGACGAAATATCTATTTAATTTAGTATATGGTAATTCTTACAAATTTTTTTTGGAAACGTTTTTCTTACGTTTTCTTCCAAGAATATTGCTGACACCATTTTAAGTGAATTTTTCTAAGACCATTTTACGTGAAAAAACCTTCTAAGAAACTAAAACAAATTTCGTTCGTAAAACAATTCTGTTCTTGTTGATAGTGACCTCACACCAAATTTCTATTTCTTTTGTTTACTGTTCTGTAAGAGGTCAAATGTTTACATCACTGAATTCATAAGGCCCTGGTTTAAGGATATGTAACATTTCATCGGTTTATTATAAAAAGAAATTAAAACATATTCTCAGCAGGAAGTGGGGCATAAAACACTTTTTATTCTTTGAAAATGTGTAAAAATGGCGGAGTACGATGAATGTTTTCTGATTTATGACATGGATTCTGACCTGCCTTTCTATGGATTTGATGAAGTAGAGTTTGAAAGCAATAGAGATGTGTTAATTGAAGTTAAAATGATTTACTTTGAGCCAGAAATTAACGTTACGAGTAGAGCTAACGGTTTAAATGTGGCATCGGATTTAATGGATTCGCGCGAATTCTGGACGAGTGTTGTGTCTGTAAAATATTAAATGGAAAGCTGTAAATGTATCAAGTCGGAAAAGAAAACGGATGGTTGCATAATGGTATGCGTGAAATAATGTAATTCTACGTATTTATTTTCATAGTTATGTCATTTGTATCTATTCACATTCGTAACTATTTGGAAATCCCGTTTCTAAAAATAGAACAACAGGGGGGCGACTCGTGATGTCAGCAATCGTTAAGGTTACAATATACTAAATAATCGAGTCATAAAGGGCTGTACTCTCTAAACAAATCATCATATTTTCCTCGAAGGCATGTTATACACTTTAGACTGTTGTTCTGGTTTTATCGTTTGGAGATATTGATAGGGTAAGCATAGGTGTTCACTACTAAATCCCTGAAATAGGATAAAGTTGGAGATTAAAGTAAAAAATGGCACTGCAAAAGGTTACAATCCACTAGAAAACGGCCGAAAAAAGGCGCAAAAACAGTTGATTTTGATTTCAGCCGAATTCTTTTTTGGTTTGAACATGATATATCTTTTTTATTGCTTAAATCGATTCAGCTTAGAATGCCCGTCAAGAAAATGTATGGTTATGGGGGTCTCTATGTGCAAAATGTTGTCGCTTTTACATCGAAACATATAAGGAAACTATTTAGTATATTTTGACCTTAACATTTACTTCAGCAGCAACTTCCCAGTATCTTGCAACTATGCTTTCAGCGCCATCGGCGCTCTCGTTATAAATGAACCAACTTGAAACAGGGCCAATCATCTGTTTTCTAGAGGGAAAATGTGTGTTATTACCCCTATATATACCCACACACAGTGTGAATGAACATATATATATAGAAGGAGGCTCCATGCTTCCACTGTAAAAGAAGATAACACTTTTTCTAGTTTGGCATTAAATAAGCCGAAAAAGTTGACAAATTACATGCTATTTTGTAATAAATACCTTAGAAAGCATGAGAACTTGCTTTATTTTAAAATAAAAACAGAAATCTTAATACCCACTTAAAAACTTTAGTACCAAATTTAGAGCTTTTTGTAGCTATCCTCTATTTTGGCTACTGGTCATATAACAAAGCTTTGAAAGAGGCAAATTGACAGCGTAACACAAAATACACACAAAAATTTTATTAACAATTATCTCAGCAATTAACTGTTTGAGTTCAACTATCAATTATACGACTCATCAATAGAAAGACTCTATGAAACCTGTCAGACAGTCGGACAATACAAGACAAACATAAATTATGTTGTTATGCAATTTTTAGACCAAGCATATAATAAGGGAAAAAAAGGCTATTAACTAGGGATGGCAAAATTATTCGAATAATCGAATATTCGATTGAATGGTCATCATTCGAATAATAAAAATGATATTCGCATATTCGCATTTTTTTCCAAACGTAATTTCACCAATATTAAATGACCTGCGAACCTCTTACTAAAAAGCAACCGAAATCACTTGGAGTAACATGTTTGACATGACGTTCTTCGTGTCAAACTGATAACGCGGCCCGTATCAGTGTTGATTGCGCAATGCAATATACACGCTCTAAGAAAGGCCCCGACTGCTGTTTGCCAATGGGGTGCCAATTAACGGTTTCAATTGACTGGCGAATAATAATTAAGTTTTGTGATCACAGTATGTACAGCCATTAAAATGTGTGAATTACTCAAATCGCGCAATGCAATATACTAACTATAAGAAAGGGCCCGAACTGTTGTTTGTCAATTAGGTACCAATTAAGGGCTTCAATTTACTTGCGAATAATAATTTAGTTTTTGTGATCACAGTTTGAACAGACATTTAAATATGTGAATTACTCAAAAGTAACAGATGATATAAATTAAACAATCATGATGGAATCATAATTCAAATCTGAAAATGCCACCAGCCCCTTCTGCAGTATGGAAAACTTTACACTGTCTGTGGATAAGAAGACCGCAACGTGTAATGTGTGTAAACTTAGTTTTACATATGCGCGGTCTGCTACAAATCTGTGGAATCATTAAAAAATAAAATTCTATGACACGATGTTTTTCATTCTATTTGTGCCCGATCACAGTATCGGTCATAGTATTAGTCGACAGCGACACAATTATTCGATAGCAACGTTAATAAACAGCCTCTTATTTAGCAAACGAATATAACTTACAAACCAATGGAAATTAATACATAACAAGGTAAAATCAATCCAGCCGTTTTATGCGAATATTCGAATATTCGATTGAATGAATTTGCGAACATTCGAATACCGATATTGGTATTCGATGCCATCCCTACTATTAACTATGGTGTTGTTTGCTACCCACTAATAAGAATAAACAAAAGCTGTCACCATAGGATGACATATGCCCCCTATAAACGCTTTGATAGAAGTTATAGCATTTTTCAAACCTTAACGCAGATTTCGAAACCTAAATGCGGACCCTAAGTTCAAGGTAAAGGTCACAGCGGGGAGAAATAGCCCGGACAAGAATTGCACTATATGTACAGTAAATGGAAAATTTCAAAGGGCCATAACTCTGTGAAAAATCATCCGACCAGAACCGGCTGATAATATGCACATCTCCTCTTGGTAGTGAAGCTTCCCATAAAGTTTAATTGAATTCCGGTCATTAATTGCTGAGAAATAGCCCGGACAAAAATTGTGCACGGACAGACTGACACACGCACGGACACACAAAGCGGCGACTATATGCTCCACCCAAAAATTTTGGGGGAGCATAATAAAGGTCACAGTGACCTTGACCTTTGACCTTAAACCATGTTTGATTGTAGATCTCAATGAGATGCATGCACATGTGGAGTTTAAAGATCATAGACCGAAGAGTTTTCATTTTATGAGCAAGGTTACAGTTTTGGGACAGACACACAAATACAATGTCAGACAGACAGGCCAAAAACAATATAACGCCTGATCATTCGATCTGGGGGCATGAAATTAAGTAAATGGCAATTTGCTTGCATAAAAATGCAGGCTTTGGGGTCTAATGAAATCCCAGCTGAACATATCCTCTCATCTTCAATATGGTTAAGAAAGAATATTACAGTAGTTTAACTCACCCATTACAATTACTTATAAAATTTACCTGAGAACAACGACTATAGGACTTTCACTGCCAGTGACCACCATCAGTCCTTTCCAGATCATCAAGGCCGAGGACACTATCATGCCAAAGTTGAGCACCTGGTAGTACAGCTGAAAACAGATTTGAGTCGAGTTCTGAGAAAAATGCATGTGCATAAAGTGTTGTCTCAGATCAGCCTGTGCAGTCTGCACAGGCTAATCAGGGACGACACTTTCCGCTTTTCTGGTATTTTTAGTTTCAAGGCAGTCCCTCCTTACCGAAAATAAAGTTTAGGCGGAAAGTGTCGTCCCTGATTAGCCTGTGC
This sequence comes from Dreissena polymorpha, assembly GCF_020536995.1. Taxonomy (NCBI): domain Eukaryota; kingdom Metazoa; phylum Mollusca; class Bivalvia; order Myida; family Dreissenidae; genus Dreissena; species Dreissena polymorpha. The sequence goes on from NC_068364.1 coordinate 4,551,884, forward strand.
AGACTGCACAGGCTAATCTGGGACGACACTTTACGCACATGCATTATGCCCAGTTTTGTCAGAAAGCGGCTCATTTCAATAAATTTGTTATTAATATATTATTCTTTTTCCAACAACGAGAATATCTATAAAAAATTGAGCATTACAGTCTATTTGCTCAAGCAAGCATGATTTCTTATATATTACATCATCATTACTTGAAATCTATACAAGAGCTGTCAGAAAACAGCACGCTCGACTTTTCGAGTGCTTGACAGTATAACGTAAGCCATTATGGGGAAATTGTTTATATTCAATAAGGTCAAGGTAATATAGACATATTCTAAGTAATAGAGAGGACCATAATTGAAACATATTGATCGCTTATGTTTTAAAGAAGTTGTACTTTTTAGACGATTCTGAGTTCAGGTATATTTTCCATAATCTATTGCACATTTGTGAAGACATAATACAAACTAATAAGATTTTATTCTAAGTCTGATCGCAATGGCTTGGGTGGGATGGTTGGATGGTCCTTCAAAAATGAAATAAATAAAAAAAAAATATTTTTTTTTACCATGTTTCAAACAAAAAAAAAATTTTTGTGGGGGGGGCGGTGGTGGGGGGGGGGGGGGGGTGGAGAGGGGGTATAATGGTGGGGGTGTGGTAATCTATTAGATTATATTTCAATAAAAGCAATATGTCAAGGTGGGGCATGGGGGATGGTTTGGGTGGAGTCCATTGTGGTATGTCAGGTAAGTGTTCTTTTGTCAAAGTATGAATCAAATCTGATCATAAATAAAGAAGTTATGGCAATTTGATCAAAATTTTTCAACAAGAGGGCCTGAAAGGCCCAAAGCCTCTCACCTGAGATAACAAGCTATATTTGAGACAAATCTTCTGACAAAAGATTCATGAAGATCTGAAAATAAATGTGGCCTCTAGAGTGTTAACAAGGTTTTACTAAAGCCATATAAGGAAAAATGCCCCGCCCCCTGGGAGCAATGTTTTTCAACCAACCGGCATCATTTTTGAACTCGTCCAAGATATTATAGGGATGAATCTTCTGACCAAGTTTCATGAAGATCATACAGTAAATGTGGCCTCTAGAGTGTTAACAAGATTTTACTATAGCCATATAAGGAAAAATGCCCCACTCCTTGGAAGCCATGTTTTTCAAGCAAACATAATTATTTTCGAACTCATCCAAGATATCATTGAGGCCAATCTTCTGACAAAATTTCATGAAGATTGGACATTAAATCTGGCCTGTAGAGTGTTAACAGGGTTTTACTCAAGCCATTAAAAGCCATATAAGAAAAAATGCCCCGCCCCTGGCCTGGTGGACATGTTTTTAAAGCAACCAAAACCATTTTCGAACTCATCCAAGATATCATTGGGACAAATCTTCTGACCAAGTTTCTTGATGATCGAAAATAAATGAGACCTCTAGAGTGTTAACAAGGTTTTACTATAATAGCCATATTAGGAAAAATGCCCCACCCCCGTGGTGGCCATGTTTTTCAACCAAACGGCATCATTTTTTAACTCCTCCAAGATATTATTGGGATGAATCTTCTGACCGAGTTTCATGAAGATCAGACAATAAATGTGGCCTCTAGAGTGTTAAAAAGATTTTACTATAGCCATATAAGGAAAAATGCTTCGCCCCTTGGCAGCCATGTTTTTCAAGCAAAGGTTACCATTTTCAAACTCATCTAAGATATCATTGGGACAAATCTTTTGACCAAGTTTCATGAAGATCGGAAAATAAATGTGGCCTCTAGAGTGTTAACAAGGTTTTACTATAGCCAATTTAGCCATAAATTGTATAAGGAAAAATGCCCCGCCCCCTGGCAGCCATGTGTTTTAACCAACCGGCATCATTTTCAAACTCGTCCAAGATATTATTGGGATGAATCTTCTGACCAAGTTTCATGAAGATTGGACAATAAATGTGGCCTCTAGAGTGTTAACAAGATTGTACTACAGCCATATATAGCCATATAAGGAAAAATGTCCCGCCCTTGGCGGCCATGTTTTGCAATCAAAGGTTACCATTTTTGAACTCATCCAAGATATCATTGGGACAAATCTTCTGAGCAAGTTTCATGAAAATCGGAAAATAAATGTGGCCTCTAGAGTGTTAACAAGGGTTTACTACAGCCATATAAGGAAAAATGCCCCGCCCCTGGCATCTTTTTTTTCCAACCAACCGGCATCATTTTCGAACTCGTCCAAGATATTATTGGGATGAATCTTCTGACCAAGTTTCATGAAGATCAGACAATAAATGTGGCCTCTAGAGTGTTAACAAGATTTTACTATTGCCATATATAGCCATATAAGGCAAACTGCCCCGCCCCTTGGCAGCTAGGTTTTTCAAGCAAACGTATCCATTTGTGAACTCATCCAAGATATTATTGAGATCAATCTTCTGACCAGATTTTATGAAGATTGGACAATAAATGTGTCCTCCAGAGAGTTAACAAGGCAAATGTTGACGCCGCACAATGGACGACGGACAAAAGGCGATCACAAAAGCTCACTATGAGCTAAAAATAAAATAATAATAAATATTTGTGTTTTTGTACCATGTTTAAAAAGTATTATTATTTGTGTGTGGCGGGTGGGGGGGGGGGGGACGGAGAGGGGGAATAATGTGGGGGGGGGGGGGGGGTGGTCATTTATTAGATGATATTTCAAAAAAAAAAAGGAAAAACAAATATTTTTTTTATTTTTTATTTTTTGGGGGGGGGGGATCTGGGGTGGGACGTGGGGGATGGTTTGGGTAAAGTCCGTTGTGGTATGTCAGGTAAGTGTTGTTATGTCAAAGTATGAATAAAATCGGATCCTAAATAAAGAAGTTATGGAAATTTAAGCAAAATTTATTTATTTGACCTTGAAATTCAAGGTCATTCAAAGATCAAGGTCACATTCAACTTGCCATCAAGGTCAAATTCAACTTGCCAGGTACAGTATCCTCATGATAGTAAGAAAGGATTTGAAGTTTGAAAGCAATAGCCTTGATACTTTAGAAGTAAAGTGCATCTAAACACAAAATTTAACAAAATATATAAAGTTACTCAGTCAAAAAGGGGCCATAATTCTGTCAAAATGCCATCAAGTTATGCAACTTGTCCTGAACAGTCCCAGTATGATAGTTAGCGAGTATTCCAAGTCTGAAAGCAATAGCTATGTTACTTTAGGAGTAAAATGGACCAAAACACAAAACTTAAACATATTTTCAATTTTCTAAGTATAAAAGGGGCCATTATTCTGTCAAAATGCCAGTAAGAGTTACATAACTTTGCCTGCATGTGTAAACCGTACATTAGTTTCCTTAAAAAAGTGCATTTTCAAGCAAGTTTAACACAGTAAATATCATTTATTTGCTCAAACAAATTAAACTTATTCCACAATAACTCATACATGTTATTTCTAGTTATTACATACATGTTATCCATCCTTAACTCAATGAGTCTCACATACAGTTTGTCAACCAGTTCCCGATAATCAGCAGTTCCGATTAATTTGTATTTAATTTTCCATAATGCCCCAATAAAAACAAAATGATAAGTGTCTAAGGTATACATTAGGTAAAGGAATAAATTAACAAAGTTTTAGCAAGAAATCTTTTGTAAATAGCTTACAGGGTGGAAAAATGCAGCAAAAAGTTAACCGGAACTGATTGAATGAGTTATGTTTTGAAATGTGCATATGGATATAGAAGGCTTTATTATTTTCAAATAAGTTTTTTGCTGATTGAAAACAAGTGCTATGACAATGTTTTGAAATACTAATTCTGTAAGCTGAATGATTTTTAATAATTTTCCTAAGGTTGAACTTTAATTGGCTATTTATGACAAAAAACTGCATATGCCGTCTGACCTAACCTGTTATCATACAAAATAAATATTACCCTTTATTTTTACATCTTCTCACATTGACACTAAATCCCCAAAAAATTATTGTGGTAAAAAGAATAAACGTTTTTGCAGGGTGATTCTAAACTGGTGTACTGACTGTATGTATTTACTTTCTAAAGTTATTACAAACAAACACATTGCTTCTCAATTTCATGTTTTCTTTGTGGGTTTCCCCTTTCTTGTGGCTTTTCAAAGCGCTTTCCCCCATCCCCTGACATCAACGGTCTTCATACAGACCCGACAATGTGCTTTTTGAATGTCATTTGTTTTCTGTACCCAGGAATATTCAGTTAACCACCCTGGTTTGAAATGACACTTCCCCATTGCTGCGTTTTCACTCGCGAAAATTGATCACAATGGAGAACCTCTGACGTAGTACACATAATCTGTGACGTGTACACATAACGTTTCGTACTCAATAGTGTAAGAAACTTATATATTTCGTACTCAACTTTTTGCGCGAAGGAATTTATGATAATTTTTCGTAATATTTCCCTTAAGAACGATTTAAGATTATAATTAAAGCGATGATACATGTAATTTTGAGCAGAAATAAACATTTTCAAGGCTTTTTTTAATGAAATAAGCACTTTTCAAGCACTTTTTCAAGGCCAACCTTTGTTCAAGGGCTTTTCAGTGCTAGGGCTCGTTTTCAAGCACTTTTCAAGCCCTGTGCGCACCCTGTGCTTATATATGTGATCTATTAGATTTTTTTCAATAATTATCATGTGTTGGCGCTCAAACATCACATTGTGTTTGTCTATGTTTTTGTTGCTGTTGTTCTGGAACATTTTAACTTAAATACAAAAAGCTTAAAAAAATACACAGACTTGTAAGTAAACGGTATTAAAATCTAAAATAATAATTTACAATTATCCATGCTTCATGAATTAGAACCATGTTACACTTGGATCTGCATGACAGACGAAATTTGGCACCATTGCATTTTACAAGGTCAAAGTCATTTTCGCCAATTTCCGTTTATGCTGAATATTTAAGTAGATTACTTGGAATTTATGTTTTGCTATAAAATGTTTGAAACAGCTCACCTAGGTTTGAATGCTGCAGGCAAAATTCTTTAGTTTAAAATAACACACTATTAAAAAACTACAGGATAACATGCAGATATGAATATTATTATGATGCTAGACTTACAGATTTAGATTAAGAAAGCTAACCCATAAATATTAAAATAAATCATGAATGAACCCATAACAATGGTTGTTTAAAATGCCAAGTGCACTCATTACTAAAATATGTCACAAGACATATCATGTGTAATTTAAATGTGTAATTTAAATAAAAAATAATTAAAGAATATTGGTGTGTATGACTGTTTGCATGTGTTTAATAACCTATTAGAATGATTTCAAGTACACCCACATTTTCTATTTCCCTGAAAAAAACTTTTTCTGTTGAAAAGGCACTGTACATTCTACAATAAAAGCATCACATGACTTTTCTGGAAAGTTTTGTGTTTAAAACAGATGTCATTTGGATTAAATCAGATACAGTTTAAATGTAAAATGATGGAATATTAAGGGTTTAGTTGAAATGGATGAACACTGTCTATTGTGCAAGAATGTTAGTTTTTTTATTTATTAATGCTATTTCCATAATCATTACAGTTAGGTCATCTGTTGCATAAACTGTGTATGCAAATTAAATAACATGTGACAGATGCCAAAAAATGGTAGAACGTGAAAAATACCTCTGCTTCGAAAGTAACCAATGCACTGATACCGCTAGAAATTATACGGGCAAAAGCCCGCATAGCGGGCGTTGACCTTTCATACATATGGAAATTTACAAAAATACACAAGGGATGCATCTCAAAAATTTTCGTCACGCGACATATATTTTAGCGATGCAATTATCTCCATTAAATACTAATCTTGTCCATACTCTGCCTCCGTTTGTTTAGTTGTGAATTTATTTGATCCGATTAATTCAATATCTTAATGTTATTATTATCCTCAAAAATTATTAAATAAAATTGTTTAAAAAAAATTGATTCGCTGAATTCATAAACATCGGCGTTGATTTCGAGCTCTCAAATGTTAAAGGGGAGCTTACCACTGCGCATACAGCGTCCGGTGAATAACGACACCGTAATGTTTACTTGTCAGAATTTGTGCCGCATTTACCATTCGCTATCAGAAAGCAGTTTTACTCGTGATCATGAGCAATAGTTGGGTAAGTTGCGGCTGTTATCCACGAGGAACACGTTTTTTAAACAAATTTAACGTTATTGTGATTAAACTTTTCAGCATTTTAGCTAATTTTAACTGGTTAACCAGGTTTTCCGAAGGAAAAAACTGGTTATTAGATTGGCGAATGCGGGCGGCTGGCGGGCTGGCGGAACAAGCTTGTCCGGGCCATAACTTTGTCGTTCATTGTGAGATTTTAAAATCATTTGGCACATTTGTTAACCATCATTAGACGGTGTGTCGCGCGAAAAAATTACGTCAATATCTCCAAGGTCAAGGTCACACTTTGAGTTCAAAGGTAAAAAATAGCCATAAATGAGCTTTTCTGGGCTATAACTATGTCATTCATTATGAGATTTTAAAATCATTTGGCACATTTGTTCACCATCATGGGACGGTGTGTCGCACGAAAGAATCACGTCAATATCTCCAATGTCAAGGTCGCCATGACTAAAAATAGATTTATTTTAAAACAAACTTACAAAGGGGGTTAATTTTGTTTGTTCATTTCAAAAGTTCAGTTTGAGTTGTCTCCCTTTATCATATTTTTTTTCACAATGAAAACCTGGTTTTGTGACAATTTTGTCCCTTGTTTTAACTTCGTCTGCACTCACGTTCTCAATTCTCATTAATTTTCATATAAAAGGTTGCACATCACTATATAAAGATTAGGCCTCAAACCAATTAAGTGACGTTGATGAATCCAAAACTATAATTTAAGTTCAGAAGAAGTAGCACCAGAAAATAAATAAAAGAAAAAGTGTATCTAATAGTAAATAAATTTCTGCTGTACAGAAAAAACTCCTTCCGTATGCGTGCTTACTTGCTTGTTTTACTGTAGTAAACACTATTTGATTTATGGTACCATATGAGGATTGTGAATTAATTTAATTGAACATTCTACGGTCATATAAATATGTTGGGTTGGGAAGGAAGAATACAATGTTGACATTGAAATCATATAACATACTCGCTTTAAGTAAAAAATGATCATTTCCCCCTTCTACTTCATCTTCCGTCTTCAACTTGAATATTGAAATCCCTGCATATGTTCAAGAAACATAAAACACAATTTTAATAATAAAATACATTATTTATATTTTGACTATTTAGAAATAATTTTCTTTTTCGGTGGACAACAACTTCGCATATGCATGTTTGTAAAAAAAAATGTCATTCAGTTATTCGTTTCTAGCAGGGTCAAGATGAAATCATGGATGTCACACTGCTGTAAACAGACACATGTAAAGATAGATAAAATATATGTTGATATGCAAGTGATTTAAAGATGCCCAACAACTTATATTAAAATTAATCCTGATATTTAAACATTTATTTTACTTTAAACGCAGTTACTTTCATCTATTCAAGAGGTTTTTAAGATATAAATTTTAAATATTGTTTATTTAAAAAGTGAACAACCATTAAACTTGATATTAAAACGTTTGTAAACAAGACTAGTGGTTGCTACAAATGTATATCCATTGCCTAAATCTTAAAAAAATGTTTTTGGTTCATTTCTCTAAAAACGAATTACCTTTTGGGAGTTGGGTTGTTCCATCAAAATATGCAGGCTTTTATTAGTAATCAATATGCAAACTAAAATAGACATCTTTTAAGCTTTTGTCTGCAAATTAGGTAGCACCTATAATCATATTAATAGCCGACACACAAGAATACCGGTAGCAATGCAACATGATTTTTTTAAAGTTGAATTTGCATTCAGAAAACATTAATTATGTTAAGAAACATCCTTAATGAGTACAACACACTTTATTTGGATTAAAACTATTCAGTAGAAGTTAAGTTATGGAGCTTTTTACCCTTAGCCCTGCAATACCATAAATATGCACATATAGTAAAATCATGAAAAAAGCAGCCCAACATTAGATCTACTAATTAAATTTGAATTTGCAGACAGGAAAAAATCTATATGTTAAGAAACATCATGTCTCTGTACAACACACTTTATTTTAATGAAAACTATCCAGTAGAAGTCAAGTTTTGGAGCTTTCAGTGTCGGACAGGGCTTTCGAATGGATGGTGATGGACTGGGTAGAACACTATGGGAAAATACTTCTTCAGAATCAGAACTGTCAAACAAATCTTGGCTCATCTTTCCTGAAATTCAATTTTACATGCCAAACTTGGCATGGTTTATAGGACACAAATGTCCCAAACTTAAATATTGTCAGAAAGAATCATGCAAAGATGATTTTAAAAACCTTTGTTACAAAAGAAGAAATGGTTTGTGAAAAGCCATTTTCTACTTTTGACACAATGTTTTCCGGTCCATTTTGATATAAAATTATTATTTTCCATTATTAACATGTGTTGTCGTCTGCTGATGCTTTCAATTCACACATATTGATTTTTTTATGTGGGGTTAACTTATTGGTATATTCAGAATGCAAAAAAAAATCAGCAATGAAAACGTGACGCGAAAGAGCAGTGGAACGAAGGCAATGGTGACGAAGAGTATTTCTTTCCAGTGTTTTTTTCATGGCAATTTCGGGGCCGATATTCGGCCCCATTCCCCTAAAAACGAGTATATATTTTCCCCCCATTTAAAAAAAAAAAATCCCCCCAAGATGTTAAAAAAATAATAATTTTTTTTTTGTATTTTTAGAAAGAACTGTTTCATAATCATGATAAATATATCTCAAATTTATTTCATAAATAACTAACAAAGTATATAACTATTATTTATATGATTTTTAATTATTATAAAGTGTTATATTAAATTAGATTAGATTTACCCAAATCAGTGGACTTTTCACATGAATTGCATTTTTCTCCCAAAATGGCCAGGAAAAGGCCTGATGTACAGGGTTTTCATTAGGAGGCGGCCGGCGGCCGATTTGACCGCCTCAAATGTTATTCAGGCCGGCTCAAATTCGGAAAGAAAATTAAAACAAAACATCGGCAAATTTTCACGACGATGACGAGATATTTAGTATTCGTTAATATACTAACTGTCTGAAACGGAAGTAAACAACCTAAACCGATATATGTTAACTGCTTTCTCATTGGTCGTATCGATATAATTGTCCAATCGCGGAGCGGTTAACGAGACTGTACGACTTTGATTCAAGGTCACAAACTGTGACAAAGTCAACAATTGGATATGTAAAAAAAAAGAAAAATAAACGACTATTTCGTTTGTGTTTCGAGTAAGAACGATAGTTCGCTGTTGAAGTTATCTTGTTCCAGTTTTTTTAACGTTTATCATTTACCGGCACCTCCGGATAAATGCACTTTCCTGCTACACTTACATTTCGTTTTTTATTTGATTTTCGACAGATTTCGTTGATGTTTGTTTTTTCCGCGGAGTTTTGATCCTCCGAGCGGTAAGTGGATTTATTTGTTACCACATTTTACAGGAGGGTGAGTCTTTCATTAGGATAAATGAAACTCTCGATCCCCAAACTCTCCTGATTTTTCCTGATTAAGGTCGGATTTGGTTGGCTTAAATGCTAAATATATTGAATTGGCACTGCAATGTTAAGCTATGTCCAAATTTGTATTTGAAAAAAATGGCCCAAAGAAGATTCCTCAGCAAAATATTTAAATCCTAACATTGCATCAGCTGGGGCAACATATGCCCGATTTTTTTCCCAAATAATTTCCTAAGTTAATAAAAAAAACAACAACAATTATTCTCATGTCAACAGGCACGCAATCTTTATAAACTGAATAATCAATTATTTCAGAAAAAGACAGTCATTGTGTCCTCTTAACACAGTATTACTTATAAATGTTCAGGTATTTGATCATAAAATGCTTTAGTATTATTGTTTTAATTATTGTGATGTTTATCAGACTTTATTTTTCTTAAGGTAATTTACTCCTTTGGTAATAGTATTTGAATTGCTATTCACATACTCTTGGTAAAATGGGATCGTGTTAAGTAGAGGTTAATTATATTGAATGTTATTGTTTGACATGTGATAAAGATGTTTACAGTGTGTACTGTTTCTTCTTATTTGCAATAACTACTTGTGGACAAGTCATTTAAATTGATTTAGTTATATATTTTGAAATGTCATAGTCATTATTGGAAGTTACAACTTATTAAAATGTTAAAATTTCCAGTGTTTGTTTAATTCAGATTTTCATTAATACTGTAAAGAATACATGTTATGTACTGCACAGAAATTATACATTAAGCTAGGGCCCGGGCCCTTCGCCCCCGACGGGGACATTCCACCTCAGACCCATGCATCTACATGAAAATTTAAAGAAATAGATTTTGATATTTGCTAGCCAAAGTATTTTTTTCTGTTTTGAATCTCTTAAAAATACAGGTGTCTTAAAGCTCAGGAGAAGCGATTTCTTTGTTTCAAATAAGTTAAATTGCAGGTGCTTCCGGGGACATAAAACGGCATATTCACAAATCTCTGGAAAACAAACAGTGCTAAAAAATATTTTAAGTAGTCATTTACTATTTAATTGATTATGTCCTCTGATTGTTGCATTTTTAATTTAAATATGTGTTCCTATATGCATTTATTGTTGTATTGACTTAAAAAACTAAAATGGATGCCCATTCTTAGTTTGCTGTCTTAGTCTACCCTAAAATTATACATGTTTTTTTGCATAATTGAATTATCAAAAACTGCATACTTTTAAAGGCATTGTCAGAGTTAATTGGTTAAGTTAGAGACAAAGTAAAGCAAATATATTCATTTTTCTTAAAATGAATCATCCTCTCTGGCCCCCTGGACCCCTGTCCAGGGTGTGCCCTGAACCCACCGTGGCTCTATCGGCACCCAGATTTTATTTTCAGGATTTCAAATTTGGGACAATTGACACCCCTGAGAGTTGATGTAACCTGAGGACTTTACAATTCACATTAACATCCTCTATTTTAACTGAGGAAAATCATGTAAAATATATGCGCCCAAAATCGCTCAAAAGCCACGATTTGGCACCTTTATTTCAAAAAATTTCCGGGGGGCATGAGTAAGTTTACCCCCTAGAACGTTGGCCTCCTCAAATAACTCAAAAGCCTGCTACAAAGAATCCTAATGAAAACCCTGATGTATCTATATTGTGTCAATATTTGTTGATAAAAACATTCCAATTTGGTCCATTTTACTGATAAAAAATGCTCAAATTTGCCATTTAATCGATTTAAAAAACTCAATTAGACTCAAAATGGCTAAGAAAACTGAGACTGTGCATGAAGGCTGAACTGTCTGAAACTAATGTTGAAAAAATCATTGATATATATTTCAGAAAAGGGACAGAGACATTCTACTGTGAATATTATATTCATACAAACATGTGTATTCATATAATAAATATCATTACAAATAAAAGAGTGAATTTTTAATTTTCCCCTTTTCCTAAAAAACGACGCACTTTTCCCCTTTAGACGGGCATCGCCACCATTCCCCTATAAGTGAAAAAAACACTGCTTTCTTTTTCTCAATCAACATTGTTTTGGAATGGTAAAAACTATATGTATAGTTTGTAACCATTTCATGATCAGTATTTTTATATCACGAGTTGATTTGAAAGAAAAAAAACAAAAGCGTTCACAAAATACAAATGGGCAATAACGAAAGTACGGCATTGCGCCATTTTATTTTCATTTTATGGGATCATATCAAAACCTAAAGTAAGTTATTCTCCGATAGATTACAGCCTAAACAATGCTCAAATACGTTAGTAAATACATTAATATGTCTTACTGTAGCAAGAAAAAATGCGTAATCGAGGTATAAGACTACACAAACATAAACGGAAAAATGCGATTTTACTATTCTACCTCTTTTAGCTAGTTTTCCAAGAGAAAGAATGGTTACCCGCTTCAGGGAATAATCGTATTTGAATATGCAAATTTGTTTTGGTTCCTTCTCGCACGTTTTCAGTTCTTAAAATAGCGTAATATATTCGTACTGTTCTTGGGTCAAAAACGTACCTCATAAATATTCATGAGATCAAAATAAGGGATGCTAATCTAATCAATTTTGCATTGCTAATACCGGATTTGAGTATACTATGAAGCAGGGTTTTTTTTTACTAAGAAAGTGACGCCGATATTCGGCGTCTTCCCCTACCAGAATTTTTCCCCTAAAAATACCATTTCCCCTCCAAAAATATAATTTTTCACCAAAATGTAATATTTTACCCTCAAAGAATTTTGTTTTCTTTTGGGAAGTCGACACTTATCCAATTTGTACCATGTACAACGATCTCGCTCTCTCTCTCTTTCTCTCCCGACGAACACTCAAATCTGGGAATTTATATATAGCTCTTAAAGTAGGTCATGGAAACCGGGCAACTAATCGTATTAATCATGTGACTATTTTACTGGATTCCGTTCTTGCGCGAGAAGGGTGTTTCGTAAATTAATTACCGGAAACCAGTCGAATTTTCATCCGGGTTATGTGAAAGCCAAGATATAAACGTTAAAACAGAAAAAAGTCTCACAATTGGCGTTCATACACCAACAAAATAAAACGTTCGGACTCGGAAAATATTAATTGCGTTGACGCATTTTTTAAGAATGAATCATCAAAAACCGTTGAAACCCAGCAGGATTCGGAGGTACATGTAATCAACATCGATTAATACTGTCGGATTATTGTGAAAGTGAAAGTAGACAATTGGCAGCTGCCGCACCTTTCCCTTCCAATACTGTAGCAGATCTAGATTGTCAACCCATTCATCATGAAATTGAAATCATAATATTGACATCGTTCCCTGGCCCCAGTTGAAATCATTTCTCATTATTAGATCTACACCTGCAACTTTATTAAGGACTTTGACTTTAATATCATACTTGTTCATGAGTTTAAGAACAAAAAGGTCAGACACATGCCTCTTTTTCTAAAAAAAAACCCTGAAGTCTGTAGGTGAGTTATAGACATTGAAATGAACAGTTTTTATTTTTTCCCCAAATATGTCTCTTTCGCGCTCGATTTTCCCCTTTTACCCAGTGTCCAGCGTCTTCCCCTTTTTCTAAAAAAAAAACCCTGTATGAAGACAAATCTTGCAAATTGTCGGGTAGACCTGACGATATTTATAACTCGCGATAAACGGTTATGTTGACAAGGCCACGGCATGACTAGGTCGTGGAAAATTTGAGTTTAAACTTTCCATCAACAAATATGGTCATGCTGTCATATGGTGTAGCAAAACTACCAAGAAATGTGCCATTCAAACAAAGGGACAGCAAAAAGTATACGCACCTGTCTTTTATTCATTCGACGTACATCGTCAAGAAAGTCAAAGTCCATCATCCCCATGATTTGTGGAAGTAAATGATCAAAATCTGAAACAAAACAGGCACAAATTTTCACTGACGACAACTTCCGCTTAATAACTGATGCGTTTGATTGACTAAAGAAGTTCTTGGTTTAATCGATTATGTGTCATGAAGGTTACACACAGCTATATTTCGACAATTATTGAACCAACCTTCGCGCAGAGATTTGACTGGAACCAGCATAGCTGGATTGTATGTGAGAGCAAGGAAAGTGTTAAAGTGAGCATGTTATTAATTAATCAAAGAGATCCAATTTGAATGCACAAGTAAGCACATGCGGAATTTCTTCCAATTTGACACAAAGTCCACTGTATAAGACCACGCCAAAATTGAATATCTGTCAGATAATTAATTTGAAGTCAATTGGTGAATAAATGAAAAAGTTAATATGATAGTAGGTGCTACCTAATTTACGGGCAAATGCTTAGATATTTTATTACCATGTGTTGTAATACCTATATGGAAATTATTGTGTACAAAACATTACAAGACTTTCAATAAAAAAGTAATACATCCAAAAAAATTAAATTATATTTTTTGCTTGATGATAGAATTGTTTTATATCAGCCAAGCTTAATTAAGATCTTATATCTTATAGTTGCGTGATTTTCTAGCCTCTGTAATTCAAAGCTGGTTCAGTGGCTTCGGCGTAGTGGATATGGTGTCCGCTATGCGACTGTGGGGTCTTGGTATTGATCCCTTAACTTAAGAGTGAGTGTTCTTTAGACGACCCTTAAGATGCCAAGTACTGGTCCTACCTCGGAAACAGGTTGTTTCATTAAATGTCTCAAAATCTGGCTAAATTTTGATTATCAATGTATAATTATATGGAACTGAAGGACAGCGAACGTGTTTTGAAATTGAAGTATGTCATCAATACAGGCATCTGACAGGATTTTACTTTCCTTTGGCAAAGTAGTGTCGCTTAGTTGAAATTATGCTGCCACTAAAAAACTAGTCATTGTGTAGCAATTCATAAATAACAGTCTAAACTGCTTACAATTAGTTTGTAAGCAAACAAACAAAATGTTATATCATCCATATTTTTTATTTATACATTTTAGTAACACATAAAACAAACATAGATGAATCAGTAATAATGTGAGCTTATTTAATTGTTATAATGATTGTCTTTCTATGCTTAGCTGCTAGCAGAAGCATTTCAAAGATGTTAATATATTCAGTACATATATATACAACGGTATATGGTTTGGAGATTAAAAACACTTAAATCACCTATTTTCATGTATAAGAATAGTAACAAAATCAACAAATACTAAAACACTGTCATTAACTTACAAAAATATTTACGTACATGTACTAACAAAGTGATGTTATCTTTTGAAAAAATGTGAAATCAATGGCCTATGTATCATAAACCATTTTTTAAATACATGCATGAAAAATAAGTATAACAAAGCACAGTATTCAGTTTGTTTAAATCAATATCTTAGAAAATTGTATTACATTTAAAAAATACAAAATGCTGGCTTTGAACAAGCGTTTACAAATTTATCGTGGAACAACAAGTAACAGCCAATTGATTAATTAAACAATAAACAGGAAATATCTTAATGCATTAAATAAACGAGCTTGTATATACTGTTTAGAATGACACTATCTTACTTAAAAAATGATCACAACACAGTGGTCTAGGTAGTGAGTCTTTTTACATACTTAGTTTTTTTATTACTAGTTTAACATTTATTTGCATGCACTGTTAATTTTACAACACTTGACGATGTTTGAACACCTGATCGATATAACAACGTAGCTGATTTTTGTATACAGACCTACATATATAGAATCTTCACAGTTCTATAAAAGTTAACACATGTTCCATCCAAGAAAATCCATGAACAAGGTCACCACTGGTTGTATCCTTCTTCATTGGACACTTTGATAGTGCAAGAATCACTCCATTGTTGATTTCTGAAAACTATCTGTTTTGCTCTATGGAATGGCTTGTGTGATGCCCAGAACTTGGCAGAACAGCTTCTAAAAATGGAAAACCATAAACAAACATAAAATTTGAAAAATAAATTTAAGACAGGCATTTTGTAAATGACTTTTTTGTTGATTTTGACAAAAGGATAAGGTTAATTGTGGTACAAAAATGATGTTTGCAAGCATGGCTTCTTACTTCTAATTTTCTGCAAATAAAATCACGTGTGATCTTACATTTACAATGCAATCCTAATTACATTCGGGGACGATCACAACATTATTAGATTATGTGGTTTGAGGCCTAATCTTTATATAGTGATGTGCAAACATGCATATGCATATAAATCATAAATGTGACCGGGGAAAGTGCAGACAAAGTAAAAAGAAGTTAAAAAATACTGACAAGTTTAATCGGAATTACTTTAAATTTTGTGAATACTCGTGTTCCTGAGGGATTACAACCGCAACTTACCGAAATATTGCGCTGATCACATGTAAAACTGCTTTTTGAGAGCGAATGGAAAATGCGTCACGAATTTTGACATATAAACAGTTGGGTGGCGTTATTGAAATACCGCGAGAATACTGCGAGAATACAGTTGCCGATAATAATGTTTTGATTTTTTTTATTCAAGCGTTTGTGATTTGTAAGGATAATAATAACAATAAGATATCGAAAAGATCAAAGAAATTAAATTCGAAAGAAATCGGGATTCAGGCAATACATTTTAGACGGGTTATTTTTACGAAAATTGTGTTTGGAAACGACTGTCACTATTTGTAGTGAACCAATCTATGGCTTATACCCACTGAAGGCCGGGACAAAGGAAACAGGAAGCGTAAACAAACGGAGGCAGAATATGTCTATGTAGCGGAGAAAAACATATAATGTGAGAATATTTAGTGCGACTTGCTACACAATTATGATGTCATTTGTATACTTTTTCCTGAGGTATGTATTTACATGTGAGTAAGCATATGTCAAAGTGTTATAGATTTGTTCAAGGTCTTTAATAGCATCGCGAAAATATATGTCGCGTGGCAATTTTTTTTTAAAGATGCATCCATATGTCTATTTTTATGTCTTAATTTCCATATGTATGAAGCGGTCAACGCCCGCCGCATAGCGGCGGGCTTTTGCCCGTAATATGTTAAAACAAACTTTTTGGTGGGCGTGGTCGGCCACTATCTCCTCCTACACTATTAGCACCAGAACCTTGAAACTATCACACATGGTAGCTATGAGCATATATGCGACGGTGCACTATTTGGAATTTTGATCTGACCCCTGGGTCAAAAGTTATTATCGTGTGCGTCGCATGTTGTTAGTAAAATGAGTGAAAATGTCTTCATTTTACCCCTATAACTTTTGACCCAGGGGTCAGATAAAAGTTCCACAAAGTGCACCGTCGCACCTATGCTCATTGCTACCATGTGTGTAAGTTTCAAGGTTCTTGTGGTAATAGTGTAGGAGGTGATAGTGGCCAAGACAGACGGACAAAACGCGGAGATCAATACAATATAATAATTCATTCGAATGTTAATGTTGTACGTGGATAAACATTATGTAGGAGAAGTTTTCCTGAAAATTTGCGGCGCAAGAACAGATTGACAGACCCTCATGGCTATTTCATTGTACAATATATATATATATATATATATATATATATATATATATATATATATATATATATATATATATATATATATATATATATATATAATCTGGTTGGGCCAGATTACATGTGTCTGAACATAGGAATTTGCAAAATTACATCAACAGCTTGGGCAACAGCTTTGTGTAAAGCGTGGCGTCAGCATGCCATTAAAATAGATATTAATTGCTTTCATTACTTTTAATGATAATTTTATGAGATACTGCCATATACGCTCAAAGGTTAACTACATTTTAATTGACAATTAATTGCTTCATAATGATCACAGATTCTGAGGTACTGCCACATCTGCTTAACAGATACACTCATTCTCTCAAAATCTAGACAAATAGCGTCTCTGATACTCAAACTAAATTTACTGTATTGTTAATGTTCGGATATATACAAATACGCTTGCTATCAAAGTGAAACAAAAATTATGTACATATGTATACATATAGGATCGGATATGTTCCCGTTGATAACACTGGCGGAAAGTGTGTCTTGGATAGCACATGACTATGGAAAAAGGCCATACGAAACTATTTAAGAAATGTCATAATGAATTGCAAACATGTGAATTACAACTTGTATCATTATATTAAAGTCGGCAATTTGATACATAAACATTTTTATTCAATATCTACCATATCCCAAAAACAGGAAATATGGCCAGTTGTTTTTTATCCCCACGCTTTTAAAAGCGTGGGGATATTGTGGTTATCTCCGCCGTCTGTCCGTCCGTCCTGGCCACTTTCTCCTCCTACACTATTAGCACTAGAACCTTGAAACTTACACACATAGTAGCTATGAGCATATGTGCGACGGTGCACTATTTGGAATTTCGATCTGACCCTTGGGTCAAAAGTTATGGGTAAATCGTTAAAATTTTATGGGTAAAATCTCTGACCCAGCCCCATCCCAACCGCCATAACTTTTGACCCAGGGGTCAGATCAAAATTCCAAAAAGTGCACCGTCGCACATATGCTCATAGCTACCATGTGTGTAAGTTTCAAGGCTCTAGTTGTAATAGTGTAGGAGGAGATAGTGGCCAATGGGGGTTGGGGTTGGGCCTGGTCAGAGATTTTCACTCATTGTTTAAGGTTATTTTACACTAACTATTTCATTTCTACACCGATTTACTTCAAATTGATACTGAACATCTCTTATGACCACATGGTCAATCTCAACTATGCATGGCCCCATTACCAACCCTGGGGCGCCCCCGCCCACATAGACCACGCCCACCCAACATTTTGTTTTAACATAACTTCTTCATTTATTCACCAATTGACTTCAAATTAATACTGAACATATCTTACGACAACACGGTCTATCTCGACCATCCATATTTTATCGAGAGGTCCACGGGTACTACTTCCTCGTACCCCCAATTTTTTTTCGCACCCACAATTTTTCGTACCCAATTTTTTTTTCGTACCCAACATTTTTTTCGTACCCAATTTTTTTTCCTTCCCAATTTTTTTTCCTACCCCAATTTTCCCGTACCCCCATATTTTTTTTTCGTGCCCAAAATTTTTCGTACCCATTTTTTTTCGTACCCAATTTTTTTTTCGTACCCAAATTTTTTTTCGTACCCATATTTTTTTTCGTACCCAATTTTTTTGTTCGTACCCAAATTTTTGTTCGTACCCAAATTTCTTTTCATTCCCAATTTTTTTTCGTATCCAAATTTTTTCGTACCCACATTTTTTTTCGTATCCCTTTTTTTTCGTACCCAAATTAATCTAATTGATACTGAACTTTTCTTATGACAATACGGTCAATCTCAACTATGCATGGCCCCCATAACCAACCCTGGGGCGCCCCGCCCACATAGACCACGCCCACCCAAAATTTTGTTTTAACATAACTTTTTCACTTATTCACCAATTGACTTCAAATTAATACTGAACATCTCTTATGACAACACGGTTTATCTCGACCATCCATGTCCACATTACCCACACCGGGGCCCCACCAACATAGGCCGTGCCAACCCAAAATTGCCTTTTAATATAACATCTATGCGGCCTGGGGATACGCGGCGGCCTCTGCCGCGCCATTTCTAGTTATAACTGAATTTAAGTGGCATCTCATAACAAAACACTAATTTTTATAAGCAATCGGGTTATCATACACATAATTATTTAATTTTCCCCAAAATCTAGAGTAATAACGGTATTCATAGAAAAACTGGACAATATCCCAGGAAACAGTGATATCCTTAAATAAAGAGTTAAAGAGAAAAACGAAAAGGTAAAACAGATACAGAGCTAAGGAGAGAATGGAAGTCCTTGAGTGGATTGAGCAATCGACAAAAGAGTCTTAAAGACATGCACACCGGGTGACAGATCAGTACGTGTATCAACCCTGATAAAAATGGACTTCAGTGAAAACTATCCCCGCACAACTCTAGAAAAATTCCAGCATGTTTATTGTAATATAAACGATGAAAACCGGCTTGAACAATGTAGTTCCATGTATGTTAAAGAGAAATTGAGCAATATCTCAAATATGGTCATTAACACAATAACAAAATAGCAGATCAACAGTTGGCATTGACATAATATACAAAATAGTAATGCGCAGTGTTAAAAAAAGCCATTCACATTTGTTGACGGATTCACCTTATTTAATTATCTTAACATAACGATATTTGATTTAGTGAGCATTTTTAACAGCCTTTAGATTTGACCTCATCATTGCCATACTTTGAATGTGGTCATGACAAATGCTCATGCTATAACAAATTGGGAACCACAAAGCTCAATGCAGATAATGCCGTGAAAAAAGAAGAGTTCTGATCCGAGACACATATTATCTCTGTGTATGGTGTGCCATGCTTCAACCCATGATAGTGCAATTAATTACGAATTGATGACATAAGGGGATGATGAGACCAATAAAGATATAGTTAACCAAAGGAACCTACGAAAGGTCCCATGAAGCTACATGCTGTACTTGGAGCAGAATCTGCTACCACTGTATGGGTGCGCAATGCAAGTTGTGCTTTTTCTTACTATTTTAAAGGAGTATATTTTATTGTCACATCAAACTGTATTTGGGAAAATATTTTTGGAAAAGCAAACTGATACTGATCATTCCGATGATTTCACAATAGAAGCAGGAGAAGAACATATTAGTGTTGAGATAACAAAAGATGGGCGAAATCAAAAGAGACACATGTGGAATTACAAAAGAGTCGGTTAGACAGGTCCATAATTGTTTGTCAGATCATTGAAGCTCAGCACAAAGAAACAATTTTAATACGTTAGGCTTGTAAAAATGATGATAATGACACTATCTACTATACATGTAAACGTCTTTACCAACAGTGGTAAATGTACTGATCTGTTCAACTGGACAATACAGCAGAATAAGATTTGGATTGAGCCTGAAGATATCATAAAATAAATTGTTGCCCCAGAACCAACAGGGAAAACCAACGGATTTTCTCTATTCCAAATGACATATTTGCCGTCCTTAATGAATGAATATCTTTTTGAACATCATGATATAATCAGTCTACGTATCAAGTGGGCTCCTGTCTAAATATTCATTTTATCAGCATTTAACCTTGGAGTCGAGAGGTATTTGCTCTGACCAACATCTACATTTTACGCTTGTCGATACTTGGCATACATTCCAAAAGATGTAATAATCATAATGTAGACTCATTTTCTTCTCAAGTTTTAACTAAGCGTATTGGTACACATACATTTGATAAAAGACGCTCATTGCAAACCAATAGAGACCCCGGATCGCACTTTTTGTGCATGACTGCGTATAAAGAAATAAAACATTGCCTTGAATGGATTTGCGTTCATTCTAAATTTTAATTCAATTTGCCAATGGTTGTTTTTTTATAATTTAATCTGAACTGCGCTACATAACTCACCCTCATGCTACAACCGCATACACTATCCTCATGCTCAACCAACATACCTCACCCTCATGCTCCACCCACAGAATCTACTCTCGTGCTCCACAAACATACCACAACCTCTTGCTACACACACATATGCTACCCTCATGCTCCACCCACATAGCCCACCCTCATGATTCACCCACATACCACACTCTCATGCTCAGCCCATATGCTGCACCCATATTCCCCACCCACATAACCCCACCCTCATAACCCCACCCTCATGGTTCACCCACATACCTAACATGCATTCATTGCCGTCATGCTCCACCCACATAACCAACCCTCATTTACCACCCACATACCTTACCTACATACACTTCTCTCATGCTCATCTAACATATCCACATACTCCACCCTAATGATCCACCCACATAATCCACCCTCATGTCCCCCATATACCTAACCCGTATACACTACCCTCATGCTCCAGCCACATAACTCACCCTTATGCGCCACCCACAAACACTCCCCTCTACTCCACCCACATAACCCACCCAACCGCAGACTCCACCCTTATGATCCACCAATAACCTCACCCTAATCCACCCGCATGTCCACCCACATAATCCCCCCTCACGCTCCACCCACATAAACAACCCTCAAGCTCTACCCACATTCTCCGACCTCATGCTCCACCCACATACCCCATCCTCATGATCCACCCAGATCTCCAACCTCATGCTTAGCCTTGGATACAATAATTGGATAGATTTAGTGACCGAGAACAGACGCTGAAATTATGCGAGATGGATTTTAATGCATAATTGTAACTGGGCCACAATTTGTGTCCATGTGTCGTCTGAACATGCAGAGAGTAGTCCGGAATTCCGTACATTGAACAGTGTTACATCCTTTACGCTGCGCACAGACACAGTGATGCAGCCAAATTTATGGGGATTTCTCTCGAATCAGCCTATAAAATATTCAAATAAATTCATTCTTGCCTGCTTGCGTTATGTAGAGGTCATTTAAGGTGAAAAGCTGGGTAAAACAGCTACGCCAAAAAATCACAAGAGTGTTCTATACCGATGTTAAGGTAAGAGACTGGTTGACACCGTGTGAACTACTAGGGTAACAAGAAATGCATCAACAACAAAGTAAGGGTAAACAGCGCTGTCTTTATGACTACCTAATTCGTGAGTAAAAACTACTGCTCGCAGATTTTTTAATTTTTGTTTTTTTTCATCGATTATCTTATTGTATATTTTGAATTGTATATGGTGTCAAAAAAAAGGTTTGTAAAGGGAATTTCCATCATGAAATTATATTCTTAGTATGATAATTATTCGATAGTCCAACAGTATTCATTTAATATGATGGTGATTGCAAATTTTATGTTATATTAACTGGTCCTCATTATACCAGTTTCATCATATTTTTAATGCTTTCAGACCGTCAAAAAGTGACATGGTGTTGTTATTATTTTGTACAAGTTATCTTTATAACATAAATATGTGGATAAACAGTGCACACACATCTCGACCTGTGCGTTAAGACACGCTCTGTATAAATTTGAGTGGGTTGTGTTCATTTCAAACTTGCAATTTAAAAAGCGATAACATAATTTTGAAAACGAGTTGCGTCTAAGATTATGCAATAGCGAACAACTTCAGTGCCTTCAGCGCTTTGATTTTTGTTATGATATCGTTTCATATATTACTCTCTTAATAATGGCATGAACATAACAGCCTTATACTATAATATACTATGCGATAGACCAACAACGGCACAATTGGCCACACGTAATTTATCGGGTTCTTTCTCTTCGATACGATGTGATTCGAACCCGTTCTATATGATGGTTTGCAATCGGTTACAATTTGTTCACGATTTGAAAATTACAGACACCAGAATATAACATGATATGATATCCAGTTCAAGTAACATCCGGTTGAGTAGATATTTCGCATTATTCGTCTTTATTTGACTGATTTGAGTCCCATGAAAGTAAACTGCTAAAACCATACAGGAAATATAAAGGTAGACAAGTCCTATTCATATTACATAACATGTCCTTTCCAAAGTTATCATGTTACTGTCTTGAAAGGTTCAAAATGACCAGTATGTTATACTAGCAGCAAAGCAGATTTGAAGAATCACGTAATATAACAAAAACAATAGAAACAGACACGTCTTTGTCTTTTCACGATCACCATACTCAGGTTGCATAATAAGGTATCGCATGCAGAAACTATAAGATACGTGTATTTTGTTCCTCAAAATAAATTCGTTTGGATGTTGTTTTGATTTGGTATGTTTATAAGAAACGATTGTCTACCATGTTTCATTAAATAAACATACATGTAATTAAGTATTTTACTCCACACACAAGTGACTTTACTACAGGCCTGGTACGCTGTTTAAGCATTCATTAAGACCACACTTTAATATGGTTACACATAAAACATTTGATTCGTGTGTGATTCCGAGTAAAGATTGTCATTAAGGAAAGATTATCAAAACTTCATAACACTCGCAGTTCAATATGGGAACCTGAATGCATTAGTCATAAAATAAATACGAAAATGCTGCTATACACGAAATGTAACATATGTTACTTAGTCACCTTACGCAAAACGATATGCCATATAAAACGTTTCAACCCTATCATTTAATTTCAAAGAGTTATATAAAATCGATTTTAAATAAGCACAGCAGCTTGCCAAATCAACAACATCAAAATGCAATCCTTGTACTGAAACTTCATTTATAGCTAACTAATATATGGAGAATGCAAATGAGCCTCGTTTGGGGAAACGGGTTTTAATGCTGGTGCGTTTAGTCTCGTCCCAAATAAGCCTTTTCAGTCCGCAATTAGGGACGACACTTTCCGTCTGAACAAGACTTTAGATAAGAAGATACTTCATTAGAACGACACATACAATTAAAGCTGAAAGTGTCGTCCCTGAATCTAGGACGACACTTTACGCACTTGCATTGAGTCTGGATATGCCAACAGCGACGCTCAAATCAAAAGTTTGTTTATTGTAAAACGCAAAAATAATAAGCGCTTAACGCAAAAACAAAACATCACCAAGATAGGAGCTCAAGACAATGTAATGTCAAATGAACTAATTCCTATACAAACATGGGTTTGTGGTAATTTAGCAAAACGGTACAATATGTGCCAAACCTTTACCATTTGTTCATAAAACTATTATCAAATTTTAGATTTAAAACACAAAATTTGAATAGGCTTTAACTGTCTTTAAGCTAGGTGTTTTAATAAAAATTGCATACCCCTTTAAACGGTACATTCGCCATATTCAGGTTCGCAATTGCGCCATAGAAAAAGACCTCGCTAGATCATCCTATATATACATGTACCTTGATACAGAATTTACATGCAAATGATGTTTCTCGGATGTATTAGGACGTGTTCTTTAATGTGATTGTATGGCTATGTAAACACAGACATATTGTTGGCAATTTGACAACTGAATCATATGGAAGTCATCGCTTCAACTCACAACCACCATCAACTCCTTTTATGGGCGACAAAGTTTTTTACTCGAATTTACATTTGTTCGATTACATTTCAAATACCAGATGTTTGATGGAAAATCATACGTATTTCCAAATGAAGAATCGATTGAGCATAACGGCACTTCGACTTTCCATGTAGAATCGCACATGGAAAGCATTGAGTGTAATGTATCAACTGTTTAAAAACCATTAAAATAATATAACTTTATATCTTTCTTGATTAGTTACTGAGTTAATTCTCTTTGCTTACTGTTCAAATTGCTTAGGCAAAATATGTACCTACGTTTCAAAACATATACAATTAATATTAATATATAACTCACAGATGCAAATATGATGACATTTTCAGTACCAAGAGCTTATTAGAATTAGCTATTTCATTAATATTTACGGAGGAAATGCCCTTTAATTTTTTGTGTGAATCAAAACTACATCGTTATTGAAGGGATCCAAAATTAAGGTAAACTGATGAATACGCATTGACATAAATATTGAGTCTGGAGGCTGTTTCTTCTTCGACTTATGTTAGTTACAGCTTATAATTTGAAGGCTACTTACTCAAAACAAAGTTCGATTAAACAACCTTCTGTAGCAATAATTAACGCGTTTCCCAAGTAAATATGGTCCTATATATATATTGTATTATATACCTGTTTACAGGTACAATGTACGCATCAACTAAATACAAAACGACATTAACAAATATCGAATGCCTTACTCTTTTTTATCGAGCTGTTTTACTAGCACTACCATTCTAGTGGAACAATTTAATGACGTCATCAAAGAAAATATATCCAGTTTATTCAGTTTAAATACATTCGAGGGTATGGTAAGCATGTATCCAAATGTATTGATGCTGGCTATAAATTTGAGAGAGCAGTAGATTGAAGCTTGCATCTATTTAAAACAGTTAGTGTTTAATTATGTATTTTTAAAGTGGATTTGAAATGTGATCACATGTATGATATTGTATGAATATGCAAATGTAAATACCTTCGTTCATGCGTGTTAGGAGCGTTTTTTGCTGTTCGTGGTGTTCTGTTCAAACACACAAGTCAAATAAAATACGTTAACTGAAAGAAGAACTAGACTAAAGTCCATTCAAAGGTTTTATAATTATCAGAGAGACAAAACACTCTAATAACTATCATCCAATTGCTTCAATTAGACGGTCCAATACAGCTTGATTCGTGTTTTCCAATTATCATAATTGGAAGGGATCCTGAATGTTTTCGCACCATTTGTAGTGTTTTAATGAGATAGTTACATCTATATTTAAATAAAATATATGATTAATCATCTCTGCAGATGTTAGAAAATGATCAGTAGCTCCGATATATTTCTGCTTGAGAAGGCGGGTCCTGATGGGCCATTATTCGTTTACGGTAACATGACCGATGATTTCGATTGGCTGAACAGCTGTCGACGTAACTGGTTATGTCATTCGGCTATAAAAAAGAGAGTTCTGTTGGTGACAAACACTTTGGTTCCGACACTCGAATAAGTGCCTGTGAAGCAATAGGAATTCTACGTGTAAGTATTGAACATTTTAATATCTTTGTGTCATTATATTACTGGTCGTGTTCAAAAACGCGGTCTATAAACACTCTCTCAAAATCAGTTGTCCAAAACATTTCATTTTCAAACTAAATAGACTGACATATATTTTCAATAGGTACAATGCATACAGATATTCGGTTATTACTATGCACAACTCTCGTGTTCCACGCGTTTGGACTGGAGGTTAAAAAGCGGTTCGAGTTCGAAAATGTCATAGGGGGAGCTGGAAGTGCCCGAACTCCATGGAGGTCCGCCGCCTCCGGCATCTCGTCGCTTCACATGTTCAAAGGCGACCAGATACAGCTGACGCTGTGTGCCGACGTCGCGATGACACTCAGTATTGACGGCCTAATTTATTCGAACGACGGCGAGAGCGATACTATCGATGTATCAGTGAAATATAGCACGGGTGTATTTTTTCCTTACGGAACAGTGTTTACGGAGGAAACCAGCGGCGGAGGGGGTAAGTTCTGGAACTCTTTTAAATCGTCCGTTCCTTTTCCTGCGACACCGCTTTTTCTGACACCGTGCACAAATACTACACTTAGGTTAACGGTCAATGTAGCGGACTGCTACGGTTCAGAATTCGACGCACTTGACGTCACACTTTCTACTAACGTTGCGAACGAGACGCTATGGTGTGATGCGAAGTTGATTTACGCAGCTACCACAACACCCTGCGCTGAATAATAGACAATCCATAGCTGACCTCGACGCTAACTCCCACATTGGAAATGACAACGTCGTTGACGACACCAACGCAAACATTGGAAATGACAACCTTGGAATTTACAACTTCGGAGACGACGCCATTGCCGACATCACAGGTGGGTAGCGTGTGGCTATGATATTAATTAGCGAAAACATCATTTTGAATGATAAATAATCATATTATAACGAAAAATTAACTTTTCTGAAAAAAAATATTTCACTATCAAATATATATATATAACAAGGTATGCAACTCAAAATCAGCCCAATACGGGGTGCATCGCTTTGAACAGCCATATCTTCATCAATTGTGCAGCGATTTTCACGATCTTGATCTTATTCAACGCAGAAATGAATTTCCTTTCTGGAAATGTATATGTCTTGCAATATTTTTACAAATGCTGGGTCAACTTTTTAGAAATAACACGATACACAACTCGCATGACCCAGTTGACAGTGATCATGCTGTCTTTAAGACTGAAATCTTCACGGAGAAAAGGACAACTTCCCTTCAAAGTTCATGTAGTTCGATACCATAATTCAATAAAACGTATGAAAAAACATTATTATCGTTCTTGTCGTTACATTCTGCATCAAGACTAACTGTCCAGCGCCGTTTGAAACCTTTGTTTACATACATTTCAACTAACTGACATTTTAAACATACGAGTGATTTCATTGGTCCAATGCGGAGGTGTGTCTTTACAACTTTACAATTTATTTCTGCGTTGAATAAGACCGAGATCGTGAAAATCGCTGCACAATTGATGAAGATATGGCTTTTCAAAGCGATGCACCCCGTTTTGGGCTGATTTTGAGTTGCATACCTTGTTATATATATATTTGATATTAATTTTTTGTTTTCAGAAAAGTTAATTTTTCGTTATAATATGATTATTTATCATTCAAAATGGTGTTTTCACTAATTAATATCAAAGCCACACGCTACCCACCTGTGGCCGACATCTGTAAAAACGCCAACGTCAGCAACGCCAGCACATGTTGGTAAAAATGAACCAAAAACAGAGGCGGAAATTAGAATCAGCGTCCAGCAGAACAGCTTTCAAAGCGATTGCAAAGACGAATACAATCGGCGTTCAGTATCTGAACAAAGCAAAAGTGAACTCATCCTATGTAATTTACCGAACGTTTTCACTCAGTGACAAAGTAAACGAATGGACAATTCCAGCAAAGGCTCTCTCACCGTCGTTAGAAAACGTGCTGACGCTACATTTTGACCGCCTTGAACCGGGACCTGTAAATATTGACTACTTAAAACTTGCATTCAATCCGCGGAAATGGGGCACGCAATCGGTGACCATGCCCTTGGACTCGACAAGAAATTTGCGCGCGCTTAAATACAGAGAAAATGCGAGCAAGAAGAACAAGGATGTGGAAATACCTAAAGGCATGAATTTGTACGTAGACGGGAAACGCATCGACGGCGAAATGGAAAAGGTAGTCTTGATGCATAAACCAAATTTGCAAGTTTTCGCGATCTCGGAGAATGGCAAGATTAACGTGAATCACGTGACAACGTCCGGCAGACGACAGAACAGACGGACCATCGGTGAAGACGTCGAGGATCAACTAAAAGGAGCGTCCGGCTTTTTGATCGGTAATCCCGATAACAACATTGAGGCGGTAGCGTTCAACACGAAGAATAACGATATCAAAATCACGTACGCGAACAGCACGTTTGTCACGTTTACCTTGCAGTATTCCGTACTGGAAACAAGGCTAGTCGTAACCGATACGAATATTGCCGACGGGTCAGTGACATTCTTCTCTACGCATATCTCCGATGGCCTCGCGGGCGCTAATGACGTCATCGTTGACGGTGGCGTTGCACGGAAGCACGTAATGGATCCAAGTGTCGGTAACTTGAGAGGTACGAGGTTCAAGTTCGTCAAGACGAATCCAGACCAGACGTTTGACGTCAGTGCTGAAACGGAGATCGTATTTCCCGTTCTGTTATCCGGTTAATAGTTTGCACGTCGGCTGCAGAGCCATTTACATTTGAAGTGAGCGGCTATTGTCCATTCATTTCTGTAGTTATTCTATTTATAGAGGTGTGACATCATTGATTTCGTCCGACCTCCATGCCAATGTGTCATTTCAACATGTTTTTTTTTTACGAAGAAACAGACAAGCATAATGTATTGCATTATTGATGAAAAGCCATGTTTTAACTGATAACTTTACATTTGTTTTCAATTCAAACACTCGTAAAAGTTCTATGCGTTTATACTTATACGTGAATAACATTGGTTGTACTTGCGTTGTAATTTTGTTTCTACTTTCTCTTCCGAGCACGCATACAAATATATGTATTAAAGGTAAAAAAAACTATTGTTTATTCATAAAATCCGGTGGACCAGAATAGTTCTCAAAATGTAAATGAAGTACATATTGAGCGAATGGCAACAATAGGTCCTAGAGACACAAGATGTCCTTTTAGCATAAGCGTCTTATACACATTGGCGGCATTGAAAATAGTACGTCACATAACGAGAGAAACAACGTATCAAAACACAATGCCGGTTGAGGGTAATATTAAGCAGGAGACTACATTCCAATCACATCTGCAGTTCGCCAAGTAAATAGTCCAACATCACGTGCCCTTAGTCCATTGACCATAACATTAGTGCATTAGTCATAAAATAAATAAGAAAATGTTTCTATACACGAAATGTAACATGTGTTACTTAGTCACCTTACGCAAAACGATATGTCATATAAAACGTTTCAACCCTATCATTTAATTTCAAAGAGTTATATAAAATCGATTTTAAATAAGCACAACAGCTTGCCAAATCAACAACATCAAAATGCAATCCTTGTACTGAAACTTCATTTATAGCTAACTAATATATGGAGAATGCAAATGAGCCTCGGTTGGGAAAACGGGTTTTAATGCTGGTGCGTTTAGTCTCGTCCCAAATCAGCCTTTTCAGTCCGCAATTAGGGACGACACGTTCCGTCGTAACTGGACTTTAGATAAGAAGATACTTCATTAAAACTACACATACAATTAAAGCAGAAAGTGTCGTCCCCGAATCAGGGACGACACTTTACGCACTTGCATTGAGTCTGGATATGCCACAGAGAGGCTCAAATCAAAAGTTTGTTTATTGTAAAACGCAAAAAAATAAGCGCTTAACGCAAAAACAAAACATCACCAAGATAGGAGCTCAATACAATGTTATGTCAAATGAACTGATTCCTATACAAACATGGATTTGTTGCTATATAGCAAAACGGTACAATATGTGCCAAACCTTTACCATTTGTTCATAAAACTATTGTCATAATAGTTAGATTTAAAACACAAAAATTGAATAAGCTTTAACTGTCTCAAACCTATGTGTTTTAATAAAAATTGCATACCCCTTTAAACGGTACATTCACCATATTCAGGTTCGCAATTGCGCCATAGAAAAATACCTCGCTAGATCATCCTAAATATACCTTGATACAGAATTGACATGCACACGATGTTTCTCAGATGTATTCGGACGTGTTCTTTAATGTGATTGTATGGCTATGTAAACACAAACATATTGTTGGCAATTTGACAACTGGACCATATGGAAGTCATCGCTTTTACTCACAACCACCATCAACTCCTTTTATGGGCGACAAAGTTTTTTACTCGAATTTACATTAGTTCGATTACATTTTAAAAATCTACCAGATGTTGTGCCGATGATTGATGGAAAATCATACGCATTTCCAAATGAAGAATCGATTGAGCATAACGGCACTTCGACTATTCATGTAGAATCGCACATGGAAAGCATTGCGTGTAATGTATCAACTGTTTAAAACCCATTTAAAAAAAATAAAACTTTATATCTTTCTTGATTAGTTACTGAGTTAATTCTCTTTGCTTACTGTTCAAATTGCTTAGGCGTAATGACGATATTGGACCAGGTATAATGACATCATCTATGACGTACGCAGTGGGTAACGACACCGACTTCAGAACGTTCCCGGGTATCATACAAAAGGGAAAACCAAACCAATAACATTAACAAGAGCTGACCCAAGACATAAACACTCGACTATTTTTGCGTTTTGCTAGTGCAATGTAAATATATCTGTCAGTAATCTGATATAATGACTTTGAGGACATATTTGA
Source organism: Dreissena polymorpha (assembly GCF_020536995.1). NCBI lineage: Eukaryota > Metazoa > Mollusca > Bivalvia > Myida > Dreissenidae > Dreissena > Dreissena polymorpha. Next base: position 4,582,719 of record NC_068364.1, read on the forward strand.
TGGTGAATATCTTGATAAGTTACAAAGTTAGTCATATGCAAATTTAAACCTGAAACTTACAATACAAATGACTGCCACATAAAACTACACTTTCATTTTTTATCACTAAATTTATTTTAATTTAAATAACTATGCGATCCTATGCACCTTTTCCTAAGCTACCGAAACACACATTTCAACGACAAACGTTGATAAAAACTATTGTATATGCTTTGCTATGAATAATAACAGTGACCTTCACCTTTTTCTGAATGCAAACCCAAGCTAAGCCCATCGTGACACATCGGCTATCTCCGGACTCCTCCGTAAGATTGATTTATGGAATAAATCGTCTACTGATCCAGCGTGAAGCTAAGACTGCCATTTATGCAAGTTTCGCACCAAGTTGCAGCATTATTTCTCAGAGCAAAGTTATTAGCGTGAAATAAATGGCTAAAAGGTAAAAGCGACTTTAACACGAAAGTCCCCGGCTATGTCTCTTTCTACAATATATTCATATCAAATTGCAGCGAAATATATCCACCTACCGGTAAACTTACGTTATTGAAAGGAATTCGTGTTCCTAAATTCTATTTTAACAAAAAAACATAGTCTAAAGTACATAAGTAGCATTATTTTGCTAAATGGCAAGTTAGAGTTGAGGCCCTTGTTTGGTGACCCTATATAAAGACCAATTAGAAAGATTGATATTTAACTGAATAGTAGAGATAGAGATATTAAGTTGTTTCACGCAAACGCAAACTGAATTTGCCAAGTATAAAACTGGGCATAAGTCTGCGTAATTGCATTTCTTAGTTATAAGCCTTGATTATTGATCATAAATAACCTAAAGAATGGTATGAGGTTTCAAATGAATATCTGTAGTAGTTAAACAGCCATGCAAGCTTAAAACCGAATAAGTATGTTAAGTTTTATTTCAATATATGTTGTGGAAATAAAAATATATAAATATATTCATGTACACATGTATTTGTGTCTCGGACAGACGTCTATGAGGCTTCCAGTGGTTTGTGTGTGTCTACGCGGTGAGATTAAAGGGACCTTTTCACAGATTTTGGCATCTATTGAAGTTTGTCATTAAATGCTTTATATTGATAAATGTAAACATTGGATCTAAACAGTTCCAGTAACAATCCAGGAATTAAATTAAAGAAAGAAAAAAGTAACCCTTAACTGGAATAAAAGTCTATCGCTTAGACCACTCGGCCATACGCGCTCTTACCATGAGAGATGTATTTTATACTTTATATAAGCAATCCTCGTGGTATCACAAAATATAAGTCTAACAACAGAATTCTCCAAAGTATTCAATCGTTCCACGATGCAACACTATAATTTTCAGCTTTTTAAATCGTCAAAAGATGCATACATGTATAATGGACATTTTAGGGTATGGTAAATGTTCAGTAATACTGTTGCCTAGCAAATATCATAACAACAACGAAAATTTGCGAATCTGAAACATTTTTTTTTTACAATTTTGTCAATTTACCAAAACGTGAAAATGCCCCTTTAAAGGGGCCTTTTCACAGATTTTGACATTTTTTAACTTATTCATTAAATGCTTTATATTGATAAATGTAAACATTGGGTCGTAAAAGCTCCAGTAAAAAATCAAGAAAAAAAATAAAAAAAGGAAAAGAACATGGGCCGGGGGAGGTTTCGAACCAGTGACCCCTGGAGTCCTGCCAGAGTCCTAAAGTAAAAACGCTCTAGCCTACTGAGCTATTCCGCCGAGTACACATTCTTGACGTATTTTATACATTATATAAGCAATCTTCGTAGTTTCACAAAATTTAACGACAAAAACAAAACTCGCCAAATTATTCAATCGTTTCGCGTTGCAACGCTTTATAATTTTTAGGTTTTAAAATCGTCAAAAGATGCATATAATGGCTATATTAGAGCATGGTTAATGTTCAGTATTACTGTTTCCTCACAAATATCATAACTAAAACGAAAAATTACGAATCTGAAACAACTTTTTTCAATTTGGTCAATTTACCAAAGCGTGAAAAGATCCCTTTAAACCATTTTAGTTTATCTTTTACTCGTGTTTTTTACCATGACAGCGATCACTGGTGATTGTTAAAGGAAGTAACCACTACTTCCGAGCAGAGATTAAACAGGTTCAAAATTAGCCCATTGAATCCCCGGCGCACTAATAAACAATCTCATTCTGATAACCATCTACTAAAATATTGATATAACATTTGTTATGATGTTTTTTTTTCTGTTTTATTTCATTTTGTTTTTCTACCTTGAAGAGTACATAATAAATGACCAATAATTTAGAAAATTGCACTGATTTTTATTTAATGATAAAAAATACAAACTTATAATTCTTCCAGATCTGGAAGGTTTTCACTTGTGATAAAAAAGAGGTTAATGTCATGGAGATAACATCTGCGATGAATTTGAACGAACAGGTCCCCACGATATACGCACAAGCTGCAAGCTGTTCTTTTTAAGTCACCAGTTGGCCATGAAAACATTTCTAAATAAAAATAATATTGTACCTTTTAATAATTATAAATACCAGATTTTAGTTGTATTTAAATAACATGATATTAAAAATATATATTAATTGTTGATGATGAAAACCAGGCTTCATTAAAAGAAAGAAGAAGGGAGAATCACACAATTCGTTAACAGGTTTATTTTAAGCTTCGGCCACAATTTTTCGATGAAATTCAGACGGACAAACGACCATGAAAAAAAACCCTCATTTAATCACAAGTTTTCACTGTTTTAGAAAAAATTAATTGGAAATAAAGCGTTAAAAAATATGGTGTAAGGACTGGCAGCAAATGTTCAATTGTTTGTTAAAATTGCTTTAATTGCATTGGAAGAGAGGTGGTAGAGATGCAAGTCTTGAAATAAAACATGCTAAATATTTAAGCGCAATTGATTTGAAATGTGTTTCCTTTTAATTAAAGAAGCTTCAAGCTAAGTTATATTTAAAATGTGCTTAGTTTATTTTTAGGTATTGTGGTACTGCATTTATGGAAAGGGATTGATGTTCGATCATTGATGTTTCACGAGTTGAAGTGCTTGGTATAGAGCTGCCTGTGGTTAATCTTAGTCAGGGGTGATCACTCAGTAAAACTCGATTCGGCGAAGGTTTATCCTTCTTTATTCCCTTGCATATTTCAATTTGTGTGCATACCTTCATCGTTCATTCTTCAATATTGGTATTTTCAAACGCCACAGTAAAATTCACCAATTATATATAGAATTAATAGTCTGCCATTTTCATTTTATTCGGTTTACAAATCTACATTGTTAAAATAACTCTCAATCCTTGAACACAATAAACCCACGATGTGAGTACACATTATACGTACATGATGTATAATTATGATATAGAGTCGATGCGGCTAATTCCGTACGGGCGTCTAATTTCGTACACTATTAATTTATTGTTTATATCTTCTTAGTTGGGTTACACAACACTGAATTAGCCGCATCGACTCTATTTGACACGACGGAAAATGGGTCAACAAGAATGTGATTCCTTTCTCAATTTTAATCACGATAATTAAAACTTTTTCAGTTTCGCGTAAAGGCTGTTTCTGATTGGATAATTAGATCGCGTGACATGATTTTTTCATTTCTCGATTGACAATTTCCGTATGCATATTTAAATGTATAAATACATGACCGTCATACGTTTTGAGCGATATAAGTTATAACTTTACCGGTTCATAAAAAGAATGTGAAGTGTGTAACGTTTGCTTTCCGTTGCGCGCTTTGGTGCCTTCAATTCTGAGTTCTCAAATCGGTCATTTAAATGGAAGAAAAACTCATTTTGGAAACCCTCGTAAGAAAGTCAAGTTAATTAACGAAGTACATGTAGTTAAGTTCTATGAATGAAATTCCATTTTGATGACGCATTTTCACATATTTTCACACGTTATTTCACCTGACAAAACAATCATGTTTGATTGGTTTAATTTTATAGAGTTGCAGAGCGACACTAGAAATGTGAACAAGTCATAGTTATGCATGTTACGTTCTTTATGTTTATGATATAAAGAGTTAATAGAGATATTTAGTATGAGTAACATATGGAGATCCAATGACCGGTACATCAAATTTGCGTACCATATGTGCGTTAATTTCATTTGTTTATTTGTTTTGTTGAAAATGTAATGCATACATGAATATTGGGCCGTGCTCTGTGAAAAGGGGGTTTAATGCATGTGCGTAAAGTGTCGTCCCATATTTACCTGTGAAAACCGGACAGGCTAAGCAGGAATTAACCATTAATTAGTTAAAATAAATTAATTAAAAACGTGGTTAAAACATACCTGCAAAATTATTAAAATAATTCAACAACAAACATGGTTAAAATAATTTAATCGAAAACTTGGTTAACACTAACCTGCAAAATGATTAAAATATTTCAACCACAAACATGGTGAAAATAAATTAATCAAAAACGTGGATAAAACTAACCAGTAATTTGGCTAAAATAATTCAACCACAAACATGGTTAAAATGAATTAATTAAAAACATGGTTAAAACTAACCTGCAAAATAATTTAAACAATTCAACCACAAACATGGTTAAAATAAATTTATCAAAAACATGGATAAAACTAACCGGTAATATAGCTAAAATAATTCAACCACAAACATGGTTAAAATGAATTAATTAAAAACGTGGTTAAAACTTACCTGTACAATAATTTAAACAATTCAACCACAAACATGGTTAAAATAAATTAATCAAAAACATGGATAAAACTAACCAGTAATATAGCTAAAATAATTCAACCACAAACATGGTTAAAACACGGGATGAGCCAGCCGCGCATATTCTTTACTACTAAAAAACACGAAATTTCATGCCGGCACATATAATGATTTACAGTATGCGGAAAAAGGGTTATATTACATTTCATTAAATATATTAAAATATTCAACATTTAAATATTGGTTGCCAGTTTGTATGTTTCGTTCAGTTCCGATGCGCAGGAATTGTTTGGAGTTCAACAATAAAACAAAATTTTATAATCATTCTAGTAGATCTCATGCAAAAACACAGTCTATGGAAGCCATGTACATAATATGTCTTCGGACGTAAGTGTAAAATGTAATAGATTAAGTGTTCCAGTGCTGTAATGTGACAACATTCAACGTCAACGTATCATTAACGAATATGTTTCTATCAAAATAGAATACCACTGAGCATCGCTCTGTGATAACTGGGCTTAATGCGTGTGCGTAAAGTGACATCCCAAATAACTGGGCTTAATGCATGTGCGTAAAGTGACATCCCAAATAACTGGGCTAAATGCATGTGCGTAAAGTGACATCCCAAATAACTGGGCTTAATGCATGTGCGTAAAGTGACATTCCAAATAACTGGGCTTAATGCATGTGCGTAAAGTGACATCCCAAATAACTGGGCTTAATGCATGTGCGTAAAGTGACATCTCAAATAACTGGGCTTAATGCATGTGCGTAAAGTGACATCCCAAACGAGCGTCTGCATTCCGCACGCCTTAGAAGAGACGACACTTTCCGCCTAGACTGGTTTTTTGTTTAGATGAGACTTCCTTACGACAATAAAAGCTTGCTTATAATTCTTTGAACTTCCTTAAAACTTAAGACAATATTTGAGTTTAAACAATAATACATTATCCTTTTTGCAATGCATACACAACGCTACATGAAAAGGTGTCTATACATTTATATACAAAGCGGAAAGTGTCGTCGCTGATTAGCTTGTGTGGGCTGCACAGGATAATATGGGACGACACTTTACGCAAAAACATGAAGCCCAGATTTCCCAGAAGGCGGCTCAGATCTGCAGTGACAACAGACAGTCCAAGTTCTCTCTGGGCGGCTCAGATCTGCAGTGACAACAGACAGTCCAAGTTCTCTCTGGGCGGCTTAGATCTGCAGTGACAACAGACAGTCCAAATTCTCTCAGGCTTTTTGCAGATCTAGGTGTCCGCCTTGTGATCAGGAAAATGCGAGTTCGATTTCTAATGAACTAGTTAGAGACCACTTCGTCACATCTATATTGTTGGTACGTTGTTAGATTTCACAGGCAACTGAAACTTTGACTGTGAGGGTGTTTGTAATAGAAATGTTCATTTAATCGATGATTTACAGAAAGAAAATACAGTGTCTCCAGATGGCATTGTGTAGAAATTATCACCAGCATATTACGTTGTCACTAGAACTAAATTACAAGATGGCTAGCAATATAAATTAGCAGCAGAAGATCATGAAAGTAATAACATGACGGCTATCGCTAGACGAATATCACTATTATATGGGCCGTGCTCTGTGAAAAGGGGGTTTAATGCATGTGCAGTCCACACAGGCTTATCAGGGACTACACTTTCCGCTTTTATGATATTTTCCATTTTAAAAAAGTCTCTTCATAGCAAAAATCAAATTTAGGCGGAAAGTGTCGTCACTGATTAGCCTGTGCGGACTGAACATGCATTAAACCCTTATTGATAAGTGCTCCACCGTGTTCAATATGAAACCTAATCCACACGTTTTATTAAATGGCGTCTGTAATATAGAAAAATGAACGAAAACACCGCCAGAACGCATGTCCTGTAACGAAACACTCAGATGCGAACGTCCAGTATGTGATAACATTCGATCCTCAAATCAGACTGTAATATTCGGAAAGTAAATGGACATGACGTAACGTCAACCGACGTGAACGTGACGTTACGCGCCAATACTCTGAAGTCACTGCGTTATATGCTGTTTATCAATGCTGCATTTACTTCCAGTATTGTAAACAAACGGAAACGCTATGTTAAATTTTCTGTATAATCGGTTACTGAAGATGGCCTGTGGCCGAAATATTTAATAAAAGAGTGACCCTATCAAGTTTTAATAATTTCCTCCCTCTGAAGATCCAATGTATAGAGTAGTTTATATACACATGTATATATATATATATATATATATATATATATATATATATATATATATATATATATATATATATATATATATATATATATGTTTACACATCGTAACACTCGATAATGCAGGCGCAGGATGAGATAACTGTAATGCACTGGTTGCCGTGTCACATAAATATGGAAAATGAATACATGATTTACATTTTAAATAAAACTAGTTCATTAACAATATTCGAAAAGAAAGTTAAACAATATAAAACTAACATTCAAACAACCATTTTCAGAAAAACAAAAGAATTGATTGCATGTCATAAATTCATCAAACCTTCAAATAATTTCTTAGTGGAAAATGTGTAAAGCATAGAAATGAATTCATATTGGATCTACGTTACATTTTAATGTATAGAATTAGCGCAAAGCTTACTATACCCTTCTCAATTACTTAGGACAACTAAAACATCATACATAAATTATGTATGAACTGCGGACAAGTTTTAACAACAAGAGCTTGCAAATAATTTTGTCAAGTTGAATTTACATATACGGTGAACCATGATACAAACAAGAATTAAACAACAATTATGGTTCATTATTTTCAATTTCGCCAACTATGAATACCGCAGGATACCACTATACGATATCATTTTTTAGGGGCGTTGCCTCAATCGCAACCATAACTCTTTGTTTTAACAACTTAACGACGTGGGTAGCATCGGTCATCTCCTTGTTGGAACGAGAATATGGACGCAGCGAATCTGGTGAAATTAACATAAATGGAATTCAGAAAAATGACATAATTATATTCCGATTTCTATGGAATATTGTCGTTTGTATCTTATTTTTGTCAATGACAACAGCAATGTATGTGTCGCTAAAGAGACTTTTTCAGCTACTATACTTATCGCCGTACAAGAAAATAGAATTGAAACAGACCAATGAGCAACACTGTCTTCAAATTTAGGAAGGAAAATCGGATGGCATGTTCAGTTAACCCGTTATAACGACCGACACGGAGACCTTGTCATTTGAGCCTGATTTCTGACGTTCGGTGTAAAGCCGTTCACACAGTACAGTGAACTCAATTCGGCGATAATTTAATTATGTATTTAGTATCTGATGCATTGCGCAGCTGCACACAAACGACCACCCGTTTAAGAAGAGAAACCGTAATAACTGTCAGTTTTCATAGAAAGGCAGTTATCTTTGCCGGCCCCATAATTAGCCAAAGAGCTGAGCAAAGAGGTTGGGACCAGAGGTCCCGGTGCGATCCTGGATCGATGAATCTATCCAAGAATATTCGCCTTATATCGCTGATTCAAAGATGGCAAAGCTGTCAGTCTCCAGTAGAAATAACGAGGAATTTACACGAAGTTCTACCTAGACGGTTCCTGAAAAACTGACGTTGTGTAACCAAACTTATTGAAACGGCCATAAAAAAAAAACTAACGGTCACCTTGGTTTTCCAATTTTCAACCAATTTAAAACAATCATTTTTGTCATTTTTTACTAAAACTTAACGTTTTTGGTCAAAAATGAATTTATATTACCACTTCGGTCGATCTTCACCGCAGCTGATAATTATAGACAATACTGACCACAAGTGACCATTTCGGACAATACTTAACATTTTGTATTAGTCATATATTGAAATAATGAGCCTTCAGCTCTTTTAACTAGTCATGCATTGAATTGCACTCATTATGTAGCTCTGCTTCAACTCTTACCTAGGTACATGCAGTCAAATTATAAGTAAACATTGTGCAGCTATATTTCAACAAATGAAACTGTTTTAACTAGTCATATATTGAATTATATGTGTCATTGTGTATCGAAACTTTTTATGCTGTTGGTTTGAAATATACTTGAATAACTTGACAATGTGTTACTTGTATGACTTTATTATGATAGTTTAGTTTTTTGGGTGCAAGGATATAAAAATTTAGATGAAGTACATTGTCTTAAAACAAATCATTTTTTGATCAGAAGTAAATGATTTCTGTTTATTTTAATGAGAGAATGATACTGAATTTATTTTTATCAGAAACAGAGCCCCCAACACCCAAAAGCAGTTATGTGCCAGAGATGTAAGATATGTGTCAGACAGCATTGATTTTCAGTATAAAATAGATTAATCATTCAGAGTCTAAAGGCTTTCTGAGAGCCTGACAAATAGGGTTTAGAATGCTCAAAATCATTTTCGTCCGGGGGGCTTCGCCCCCCTTGTCCCCCTACCAGGGCGTTGCCCCTGGACCCCCTTGGGGACCTAGGCAGCCCCCAAACCCCCGGCCAAAGTTTTTCAGGCCTGGCCTTCAGACCTTAATATCAGGCCTGCAAATATTTCCTATGTCCCTTGACATATTGCTTTAATATTTTGCATACTTCTTTACCAACATGACCCCAACCTATAAACAAGAGCAGACAACTGTATCAAGCATTTTGTAAAAATGATGGCCCTTTTTTCACTTAGAATATGCATATTATTGATAAATTTATGTTAAAGTTTGCGTACCACCTCAAATATTTTAAATGTCCCTTGACATATTGCTTTCATATTTTGAAAACTTCTTTACCAACATGACCTTAACCTATAAACAAGAGCAGACAACTGTATCAAGCATTTTTGTAAGAATTATGGCCCTATTTCCATTTAGAATCAGATATTGAAAGAGGAAACTAGAAAATGACTCCTTTTAAATTGCAAGTTTCAGAGATTTAATCTATGGTGTGTTACATCGTCTAGTAGTCCTTTACAAATCATGCCCCTGGGGTAATAAGATTGCAAATTGTCTGAGGGATCACATGTTTTATATATGTAGACTGTTATAGGAAATAACTTTAAAATATTCTTCGTGGAATTTTTACGGCACAAGCGTTTAATATTTGGTGTGTTATATTATCTAGCTGTCCTCTAAAAAGATTGTTAATATCTTGAACCTCTTTTTAGCTCACCTGATTGCTCAGGTGAGCTTTTGTGACCGGTCTTTGTCCGTCAGTTAACATTTGTTCGTAAACACTCTACAGGCCACATTTATTGTCCGATCTTCATGAAACTTGGTCAGAAGGTTCGTTCGTCCTAATGAAATCTCGGTCGAGTTCGAAACTGGGTCGTGCCGGTTCAAAAACTAGGTCACTGGGTCAAAAAAAAGAAAAAACTTGTAAACACTGTAGAAGTCAAATTAAATGCCCAATCTTCATGTAACTTTGTCTAAATGTCTGTCTAAATGTTATGTTGGTTGAGTTCAAAAGTGGTTCCGGTCCGTTGAAAAACATGGCCGCTAGTGGGCGGGGCAGTTTTCCTTATATGGCTATAGAGAAACCTTGTAAACACTCTAGAAGTCAAAATTTTGGCCCAATCATCATGAAAGTTAATCAAAACATTGGTATTATTGATATGTCGGACGAGTTCGAAAATGGTCCAGATCGGTGAAAAAACATGGCCGCCAGTGGGCGGGGCATTTTTCTCTATATGTATATAGTGAAAACATGTGAACACTCTAGAAGTCACATTTTTGCCCAATTTTCATTAAATTTGGTCAGAACATTTGTTTCCTTAATACGAGAGTTGAGTTGGAAAATGGTTCCGGTCAGTTGAATAACATGGCTGCCGGGGGTGGGGGCAGTTTTCTTATATTTATATAGTAAAAAAAAGCTTGTGAACACTCTAGAAGTCACATTTTTTGCCCAATCATCATGAAACTTGGTGAAAAGATTGGTTTTATATATATCTCAGATGAGATTGCAAACGGTCCCGATGGGTCAATAAAAATGGCTGCCAGGGGGGTGGGGCAGTTTTCCTTATGTGGCTATATAGAGAAATCTTGTGATCGAACAATATATATAGAAGTCTTGCCTTAATCATCGTGAAACTTAGTCAATACATTGGTTTTATTGATTCCTTGGACAAGTCGGAAAATGGCTCAGATCGGTGAAACACACTTTTTAGCTCACCTAGTTGCTCAGGTAAGGTTTTAGGATTGGTCTTTGTCCGCTGTCCGTCCGTCCACATTTGGTTTGTAAACACTCTAGCATTCACATTTCTCAAGCATTCTTTATCAAAGTTGCTGAAAGATCTCATTCAAGTTTGATGATGAGCAAAATCGCATAATTAATGCCATAATTATTGCCCTTAGTTTGTCCAAATTTTCATTATATTATACAAAATCCTTGTAAGCAAAGTTTGATGTTTGGTAAGGGGGGTCAACTCAAAATATAGGTCACCATTTCAAATCTTTCAAAAACAAAAACACTCCCTTCGCCAGAGTTTTGGTTCAATAATGATGAAACTTGACCAGGATGTTTGTCTGGTCAATATCAAGGTCAAGTTTGACATTAGATAAAGATTGAATGAACCGACTCCTCTCAGGTGAGCGAACTAGGGCCATCTTGGCCCTCTTGTGTCAAAACTAGCTGCATCCCAGGGGTCAGGGGGGGGGATTTTTGATGTGAAACATCATCCCGTGGTCCTTAACAATATTTTTCAAATTGTACCTCCAGGGTAAAGCTGATCCCTCCCCCCCTTCAGGGCAACAAAATTTATATCGACTTCTTTAGTAAACTTTATAAAAGGTACATTGATCATGACTGGCAGATGACCCCTATAGATTTTCAGGTCACTAGGTCAAAGTTCAAGGTCACTGTGATTAGAAACAGTAAAATGCTTTCCGATGATAACTCAAGAACGCTTACGCCTAGGATCATGAAACTTCATAGGTACATTATTCATGACTGGCAGATGACCCCTATTGATTTTCAGGTCACTGGGTCAAAGGTCAAGGTCACAGTGACTCGAAACAGTAAAAAGGTTTCCGGATGATTACTCAAGAACGCTTATGCCTAGGATCATGAAACTTCATAGGTACATTGATCATGACTGGCAGATGACCCCTATTTATTTTCAGGTCACTAGGTCAAAGTTCAAGGTCACGGTGACTCGACACAGTAAAATGGTTTCCGGATGATAACTCAAGAACGCTTACGCCTAGGAACATGAAACTTCATAGGTACATTTATTATGACTGGCAGATGACCCCTATTGATTTTCAGGTCACTAGGTCAAAGGTCAAGGTCACAGTGACCTGGCTGCAACTACAATGGACAGTCTATATGGGGGGGGCATGCGTGTTTTACAAAAAGCCCTTGTTTACATGGTAATACAGAAAACAGTACAAAATTAACAGACATTAATAACGCAGACTTAATGCACATGAACCTGATTTTACACAGATCCACTAACATTTAAATCAAACCATGTTGTCTTTTTACTATTCCAACAATAATCTTGTTAGATGTATCTTTTTCGTTAGTAGACTGAACTCCAATTTGCAAACACTCATTCTGTGACATTCAGTGTATACATTTCCATTAACAAAAAAGTATATAATTGTTGAACTTAAAGGACACACTTTCTTGAGCTCACCTGAAGACAATGTGCTCACTGTGAGCTTTTGTGATCGCCTTTTGTCCGTTGTGCGTCGTCAATATTTTCCTTGTTTACACTCTTGAGGCCACATTTATTGTCCGATCTTCATGAAATTTGGTCAGAATATTTGTCTTAATGATATCTTGGACAATTTTTTTAAATGGCCACCATTGCTTGAAAAACAGGGATGCAAGGGTGGCATTTTTTCTTATATGGCTATATATGGCCAAAATAAAACACTCTTAAGGCCAAAGTGATTGTCTGATCTTCATGCAACTTGGTCAGAAGATTTTTCCCATTAATATCTTGGAAGAATTTGAAATTGATTCTGGTTGGTTGAAAAAAATTGCTGCCATTTGGCGGGACATTTTTTCTTATATGGCTATAGTAAAACCTTGTTAAAACTCTAGAGGCCACATGTATTGTCCGATCATCATGAAACTTGGTCAAAAGATTTTTTTTTCAAGATACCTTGGATGAGTTTAAAAATGGTTCCAGTTGGTTGAAAAACATGGCCACCAGGGGGCGGGGTATTTTTCCATATATATATATAAGAAATAGAAAACCTCACTGAGGGTCCTATGGCAGAATAGTGACCAGCCAGGCAGCCCCAAACAGTATATGGACCGAAGCTGAAGGCTGAGATCCATATACTATTTGGGGCTGCCTGGCTGGTCACTATTCTGCCATTGGGCCTGAAGTGAGGTTTTCTATTTCTTATATTATACCAAACATTTTATGCAGATAAATGTCAATAATAAAAAAATAACACAATATAAATTCCATCTGCCACCACCAGACAACATTTTTGTAAACAAAGGAAACAGTACTCGAAAAATCTTTGCGTTGTAAAACTTGCTCAAATGTTGCAAATAACTAACATTCTAGTGGGCACTATTGGATGTGCGCGCATCTGGTCAGCGGGCGCTATACTGTATAGCGCCCGCTGACTTGCTGTGAGCATCTTTACCGGGCACTTTTCAAACTAAAGGACCTGTGGAGTTTATATACGCAAAGAAAAAACAAATTTATGTGAGGTATAATATATGGCTATATATGGCTGTAGTATCTAAAATAAATCCTGTGTGTGATGTCTCTGCAAACCTAAAATAAATCTGTTGTGTGTTGTCTCTGCAAATCTAAAACAAATCTGTTGTGTGATTTTCTAATTAAAATTGTGTTCTTGCCCAGACCTTACAGAGTCTGACGCCAGCTCTGGACCGAGATGAGTGTGGGGCTGCCATGGAAATCCAGAGTCAGTTACATCCTGCCTGGTGAGACTCGAGATTTTCACCTTGCTTCTTGTTTCACCTTGGTTCTGATTCAGAAAACAATTTTAGTTATGTCTCAATTTTGTTTTTTCTTTTTATGTAACATTAAATAGATAATATTGTATTCGTGTCCTGAACTCGAAAGCTTGCTTGTTCTTCATATTTTGTTAAAATTGTAAGATTTTGCTGTATGCTTATTTGTGAGGAGTGATACAGCTAAGAACAGTTACCGGTTTCCTCTTTAGGATGACATTGATTGTAAGATTCTTTTTAAAAGCTGCCTCTAGGTTCTTATTTAAAAAATATATTAATTGAAATCTTGTCATCATCCTTAGGTTGACTGTTAATTGAATAGTTAAAGCTATACTTGTCAACCATTTGTCATTATTTGCGTAATATTCTTGTCAAGGTATTATGTAATATCTCCATATCATTAGGTCTATTACAGGTAAAATTTAAACACCTTACATGTGTTTAGGTCATTGCGTGAGGTCACTGAAAAGTTACATTTCTCTGTCCTGCAACTCGTGAAGTGAAACTTATGGTGTTTCTGGAATGTGGTCCATGGGTTGCATAAAACACTAGATATGTTAATTAGTTACCCTAGCTAATTTTCCTAAAATCTTAAACACAAAGTTTTTTATTTTACACTGTCAAATATTACAACACATAAAAAAAAATCTTTAATAAAAAATATGTTTTTGAATTGAATTTCTAAAAGGACAAAAATTTATACAAATTGCAGTTTTTCATTTTGAGATTGTTGCTGTTTTTCAGCAAATCGTTTTAGGCCTCAACTGTTCACCGCAGTTAATAATTGAAACGATTTCATCAACGCAGTGTTCCTTCTAGTACGTTTATGTGTTTGTTACTGAGTTTTATACTGAAAGTTTGAAAATCCGCATATATAAGTGAAAGGTGATGAAATATGTACAAGATTTTAGGGGATTATTTTAATGTTTTATGAATTTTTATTCATGACTATTATATTGTGACTCATGAAGTTTCTTAAAACAATTACCTTTTCATTTTCTTTCAACTTAATTAACTACCATTAAAATTAACACCTTTTCCAGTGAACAAATTGAATGGTATTTTATTTGATGTGGTAAAGTTGTTCCTACAGTTCTTGTTTTCATAAGTGTTATGTTTTGTTTTGTGCATTGACTAGTTTCCCTTGAACTGTTTGACTAGTCTCCCTTGAACTGTTTGACTAGTCTCCCTTGAACTGTTTGACTAGTCTCCCTTGAACTGTTTGACTAGTCTCCCTTGAACTGTTTGACTAGTCTCCCTTGAACTGTTTGACTAGTCTCCCTTGAACTGTTTGACTAGTCTCCCTTGAACTGTTTGCTTTTAATAGTTTGTTTAGTTTCTTGTCTATGTTAAACTTTAATTTTCCTTATTTTATGGCAATACACCATTTATTGAAAGAATACAATTTAAAAAATGTTCCATATATAAATTCAAACATGTGTATTCCATTAATCAAGATTTGAACCATCATTCAGTAATAAGCCAAAATTAAAATAAGAACCGTAAAAATTGACTTTCCTATGTATATTATTTTTAATGATTTGCTTAATGCACAAGAAGATTTGTACCAAAGATTTTATTTGTTCATAGTCTGTTGATATTCTGTTAATTGGAGTAGTTGTATTTACACCTATATTTTAAAGTTTAATTCATAATGTAATTTTATTAGCTCCACTGGCCAGAGGCCAGCGGGGCTTATGTCATGGTCCTGTGTCCGTCGTGTGTGCGTTAACTTTTTTTTTTAAACATCTTCTTCTCCTAAACTGCAAGTCCAATTCTGATAAAACTTCTCACAAATGTTCCTGGGGTGAACCTCTTTCAAATTTATTCAAATTATGCCCCTGGGGTCATTTTTGACCCGCCCCTGGGGTCAATAAATTGAACATATGCTTATATAAAGCCTATTTTGTGCAAACTTAAAAAAAAAATTGTCCATAACCATTGGCCCTAGTGCTACCACATTTGGTATATAGTGACATTTAATAGTTCTCTACTTAGTTTGTTCAAATTATGCCCCTGGAGTCAAATTTGACCCTGCCCCGGGGTCACAAAAAACTTTTTCTTTAAACATCTTCTTCTCCTAAAGTACTGGTCCAATTCTGATGAAATTTCTCAGGAATGTTCCTTGTGTAAACCTCTTTCAAATTTGTTCAAATTATGTCCCTAGGGTCAAATTTGACCCCGCCCCGGGGTTCACAAAATTGAAAATTTGCTTATATAAGGCCTATTTTGTGAAAACTTTCACAATCCTTCCGTCCATAACCATTGGGCCTAAGGTTATCAAATTGGGTATGTAGAGACATCTAATAGTCCTCTACCAAATTTCTTCAAATTATGCCCCTGGGGTCAAATTTGACCCTGCCCCGGGAGTCACAAAATTGAACAAATGCTTATATAAAGCCTATTTTGTGCAAACTTTAAACATCTTCTTATCCATAACCGTAGGGCCTAGGGCTACCAAATTCGGTATGTAGTGACATCTATTAGTTCTCTACTTTGTTTGTTCAAATTATGCCCCTAGGGTCAAATTTGACCCTGCCCCGGGGGTCACAAAAATAAACATACGCTTAAATAAGGCCTATTTTGTGCAAACTTTAAAAATCTTTTTGTCCATAACCGTATGGCATAGGGCTACCAAATTTGGTATGTAGTGACATCTAATAGTCCTGTACCAAGTTTGTTCAAATTAAGCCCCTGGGATCAAATTTGACCGTTCCCCAGGGGTCACAAAATTGAACATATGCTTATGTTGGGCCTATTTTGTGCAACTTTAAAAATGTTCTTGTCCACCATTGGGCCTATTTCTACCAAATTTGGTATGTATTAAAATCTTAAAGTTCTCTACCAAGTTTTTTCAAATTATGCCCCTGGGCTCAAATTTGACCCTGCCCTGAGGGTCACAAAAATGAGCATATGCTTAAATAAGGCCTATTTTGTGCAAACTTTAAAAATCTTCTTGTTCATAATTATAGAGCCTAGGGTTACTAAATTTGGTATGTAGTGACATCTAATAGTCCTCTACCAAATTTGTTCAAATTATTCCCCTGGGCTCAAATTTGACCCTGCCCCGGGGGTCACAAAACTGAACATATGCTTATATAAAGCATCTTTTGTGTCAACTTGAAAAATCTTCCTGTCCATAACCATTGGGCCTAGGGCTACCAAATTTGATATGTATTTTGCATATGTCATGAACTATATAAGTAACAGAAACTTTGAAACCTACAAACACTTTTTGGAATTTTGGAAAAAGATTCATGATTGAATGAAGGAACTTTCATTAATCTTGTAGAACATAGATTTGATCTTCAGCTTCTAAAAATATGTGAAATAGAAAGAATGACAATATCTTTTGGAGAGATAAATGTACCTACGTTATAAGCAAAGGACCTGTGCGACAATTCCCGGGCTTTTTAGTCTGTTTAGTTAACACCGTAGTAGCGTTTTCCATATATAAAAATGCTCACCCCTCCAACTTTATGCGCCCAGTGGGACGTGGGTAAGAAAGAGAAAGTCACATGCTTGAGTACATTTCAACCCATGCGCATTGCACGCTTTTTTCGAATAAAAAAACAGTGGAGCGATACATGGCCATCATGGCCCTCTTGTCTATTTTATATGTTGGATTACAAAACATAAAGGATATTCTAATGCATCCTTTTCAAACAAGATATAGGCATTTATTTACATGTATGACATAAATTTTCTGACCATTTCATTTCTTTGAATTGTATGTGGTTTAAATCAAGAACCTTAAATACACTAAAGCTTGTCCCTCAAAGAACGATTATTGGGTGTCTATTTAACCTAAGAACCCAATACACATGATTGAACAGCAATTTGGTCAAACAGCCCAATTTTGTTTACTTTCATGGGTACAAGCATATGTTACAAGGCCACTGAGTGTAATTAAAGGGGCCTTTTCACAGACTTTGGCATGTTTTGAAATATGTCATTAAATGCTTTATATTAATAAATGTAAACATTTGATCTAAAAAGCTGCAGTAAAAAATCAAGAATAAAATTTAAAAAAGAAGAAAAAAGTAGCCCGCAGCAGGGCTCGACCCAGTGACCCCCGGAGTCCTGGAGTAAAAACCAATTAGGCCGCTCGGCCATCCTGCCAAGTATGTATAAGAGACGTATTTTATACTTTATATAAGCAATCTTTGTAGTTTCACAAAATTAAAAGACAACAACAGAACTCTCCAAATTATTCAATCGTTTCGCTTTGCAACGCTTTATAATTTTCAGGTTTTTAAATCATTAAAAAATGCATATAATGGCTATATTAGACCATGGTAAATATTCAGTATTACTGTTTCCTCTCAAATATCTTAACTAAAACGAAAATTTGCGAATCTGAAAGAACTTTTTTCAATTTTGTCAATTTACCAAAACGTGAAAAGATCCCTTTAAGCCCTGAACGCTCAGATATGCATTTTGACTCCTTTTAGTCTATTAGAAAAGTAAGAGACCTTTCGTAAAACATTCAAGTTTAAAGGCTTCATTTCCAACTCCAAAGATACTGATCAGCAGCAAATAGCATGCAGCTTGAACTTCCTGAGAGTTTATCACAGGCTGTTGTGGTTTTATGCTAGTTGCATATACCCATTTTTACTTTGCTTCTGGTGAGAGTGTTAAAACTATTAATTATGCTTGAATGAATTGAAAGCCTTTCACTATACAGACACTCTTTAGCCTGTTTCCTTGTACTCTGTCAGTACCTTACAGAGACGAGAACTACGTGGGGCTTTTGCCGCTAGAAAGGCATCATAGTGATTAAGCCATTACTCATGTAATAATAAACTCATGATGTGTGCAAACCATGTTCAAATTTGAACCATTTAGGTCGTATGTGGTTATGTCAATGTCCATCACTTCCATGAAAAATATCTTCCATGAAAAATGATCCCTTTTCCAAGAGACCTTTAAAAGAAATTACTTGACGATATTGATGTATTTCTAATTCAGAGTTACACCCAGAATGATCACTATATTGTGACCCAGATGCCCCTTCCAAACACAGTGGCTGACTGCTGGCGACTGCTCTACCACTTCCATTCTGATACAGTGGTGATGCTCAACGAATTTGATAGGAATGACAAGGTTTGTGAATATGTCTTCCAATAGATAAATGAAAATGTTATCTTATGATTACAAATACATGTACTCAAATATGAAACCTGAGTCATGTGAAATGGATTGCTGTTATGTTTCTCTTAAAAATGAGCTTTGTTCAAAAGATATTTATAATTTAAATCAGAGCATTGCTATATTTTCTTATTGTTGAAATTGAGCTTTTGGTAATATGAATGTTATAAGAAATTGTTGCTGATAAATTTAATGTAAATGTAATATTTAGTATAAAATATTAATGGTTATAAAAATATCTTAAATCAAGCATGCTTTGTCTGCTTTTATAGTGGTTGAAATCAGTCAAACATATAGTTTGATGGTTTTGAGATACTGACTTTAACTCATTTTAAGATTTGTCTCCTTTTACACAATGTAGCTGTAAATAATTACATTGCGATGCTATTGATCATAATAAATAATACAAAAATCTGTTAATTATTGGATCATTTTTTTTTATAAATGTATGATGCAAGTGTGAAAATTATTGAATATATAGAATAACTGTTGAATGTAGAGAAGTTTATCTTGGTAGGCTTGTCAGGCCCGTACACAGGGGGGGGGGCCCTCCCCCCAAGTGGCTGTCATGTTAGGATTTTTTTAAATAATGGACTTACTGCAATTGTTCTCATGAAAAGGGCCCACAGTACACTTCCCCTCAATACAAAGAGGATATGGGTTGTATTGTCCCTGATAAATTAGGGGATTAGCGCTATTTTACTTGCCAGTGGAGATAAGCCCCTAGGCAATGTTTTCTTATGGCCGTGCATGCAAATCCCCAATCAGTCAATTCCCCCTGTGATCCTGAATGCTTCATCTATTGATGGTTGATGTAACACTTTTTTGATTGGCCAAGGAAAAAGAAGCAGCGAATCAAGCAAACAGGACGTCCTAGGCCTGAATATTGCTGACGTTAATAATTTGTGAAAAACAAATACTGTTGGAAGCAATTAGAGAGGTGATATGGAAAATTATTCATTACTTTGAACCAGCAAGTTTCTTTGTCAAAGTCCAAGACCCATAACTCTGCCAAAAATCAATGGACCAAAATGAAAGTCATACTTCATCAGAAAGTCTTGTAGGTACACTCACACACCAAATATCCGGTCAATATTCTAAAGTGTTTTGACAAAAGTATGGATATTAAAATGCCGGACAGATGTATGGACAGTCCAACTGTCATATGCCATCCTAACGGGGGCATAATAATCAGCTTAATATCTGAAAGAGTTGCGAAAAAACCCTCA
This sequence comes from Dreissena polymorpha, assembly GCF_020536995.1. NCBI lineage: Eukaryota > Metazoa > Mollusca > Bivalvia > Myida > Dreissenidae > Dreissena > Dreissena polymorpha. Next base: position 4,602,730 of record NC_068364.1, read on the forward strand.
GGAAAATGATTATTATAGTGAACATTTAAGTCCAAGGCCCATAACTTCGCCAAAAATCAATGGTCTGGAATGAATTTCACACTTTATCTTTCGGTCATGTAGGTTGACTCTCATACCAACAATCAGCTCAATATCTGATATAGTTCTGTAAAAAAGACCTAGGGAAAAAAGTTATTATAGAAAAAGTTTCAAGGCACAATCTAATGTCACAGTTGTTGACAATTTTGATGGTTTATTTGTGTTGATAGTGGTGAAAGTAAAACTGTGTAGTAGATGATAAACATTTTTTTAGGAATTTACTTTAAAACTTTAGAAGGAGGCTTGAATTCAAAGAGAAAATAGTATGATGGTTATATGTCAGTCATACTTTATCATACATTTCTTTAGAAAGGTTTTTTATGTTCAAAGTTTGCTTTCCTTTTTCATCAAATATCATAATTATATTTGATTTCTGAAAATGTTGTTCACACCAATATTTAAAGCTTTAGACTTCAGAAAGGTGCTGATTCATTTATATATATATATATATATATATATATATATCCATAAATTTATATTAAAAAATAAGTTTTGTTAACCTTGGAGAGTGCAAAATAAAAAAATAGGGAGGGAAGACCTCTCTCGCACGGGAAGATCCCTCCCGCACCCTCCCTGGTTGGGCCCCCCATGCAAGATTCCTACGTACGGCCCTGCTTGTGCATCTACTGTTCTTAGCCTTGAAAGATCTACTTTTCCATATGCAATAAAAACCTGACATACTCTATTCCATTCCATCTATTGTTTAACCCTCTGAGTATCTTACCATCATATGATTGTATATATTCTCTCCCTTGTCCAGTCCTATGCCCTGTACTGGCCTGAACAGTACGGGTATACAGTGTAGTACGGTCACCTGTGTATCTCACCATTATATGATTGTTTGACATGAGTTCATTCCCCTGACTGTATGTATTCTCTCCCTTGTCCAGTCCTGTGCCCTATACTGGCCTGAAGAGTACGGGTACATAGTGGAGTACGGTCCCCTGTGTATCTCACCATTATATGATTGTTTGACATGAGTTCATTCCCCTGACTGTATGTATTCTCTCCCTTGTCCAGTCCTGTGCCCTATACTGGCCTGAACAGTACGGGTATACAGTGTAGTACGGTCCCCTGTGTATCTCACCATTATATGATTGTTTGACATGAGTTCATTCCCCTGACTGTATGTATTCTCTCCCTTGTCCAGTCCAGTGCCCTGTACTGGCCTGAAGAGTACGGGTATACAGTGTAGTACGGTCACCTGTGTATCTCACCATTATATGATTGTTTGACATGAGTTCATTCCCCTGACTGTATGTATTATCTTCCTTGTCCAGTCCTGTGCCTTATACTGGCCTGAAGAGTACGGGTACATAGTGGAGTACGGTCCCCTGTGTATCTCACCATTATATGATTGTTTGACATGAGTTCATTCCCCTGACTGTATGTATTATCTCCCTTGTCCAGTTCTGTGCCCTGTACTAGCCTGAAGAGTACGGGTATACAGTAGACAAAGTTCCCATGAGTATCTCACCATTATATGATTGTTTGACATGAGTTCATTCCCCTGACTGTATGTATTCTCTCCCTTGTCCAGTCCTGTGCCCTGTACTAGCCTGAAGAGTACGGGTATACAGTAGACAAAGTTCCCATGAGTATCTCACCATTATATGATTGTTTGACATGAGTTCTCTCCCCTGACTGTATGTATTCTCTCCCTTGTCCAGTCCTATGCCCTGTACTGGTCTGAAGAGTACGGGTATAAAGTGTAGTACGGTCCCCTGTGTATCTCACCATTATATGATTGTTTGACATGAGTTCATTCCCCTGACTGTATGTATTATCTCCCTTGTCCAGTTCTGTGCCCTGTACTAGCCTGAAGAGTACGGGTATACAGTAGACAAAGTTCCCATGAGTATCTCACCATTATATGATTGTTTGACATGAGTTCATTCCCCTGACTGTATGTATTCTCTCCCTTGTCCAGTCCTGTGTCCTGTACTAGCCTGAAGAGTACGGGTATACAGTAGACAAAGTTCCCATGAGTATCTCACCATTATATGATTGTTTGACATGAGTTCTCTCCCCTGACTGTATGTATTCTCTCCCTTGTCCAGTCCTATGCCCTGTACTGGCCTGAAGAGTACGGGTATACAGTGTAGTACGGTCCCCTGTGTATCTCACCATTATATGATTGTTTGACATGAGTTCATTCCCCATGACTGTATGTATTCTCTCCCTTGTTCAGTCCTGTGCCCTATACTGGCCTGAAGAGTACGGGTACATAGTGGAGTACGGTCCCCTGTGTATCTCACCATTATATGATTGTTTGACATGAGTTCATTCCCCTGACTGTATGTATTCTCTCCCTTGTCCAGTCCTGTGCCCTATACTGGCCTGAAGAGTACGGGTACATTGTGGAGTACGGTCCCCTGAGTATTGAGCTGTTGTTCTCATCAGAAGCAGACGCCAACATCACTGTGAGGACATTCAAGTTGACACACAGGACAAAGGTTTGTAGACAGCAAAAAAAGCATGGTATATTTTGATGGTATTGGACACAGGAATTCATGTTATTACTGATATCGGTTTTTCCTAAATTGCATAAGGAATATCTGCTTTGTAGAGTTTGTGTTTGTTAATTATTAAAAGCCAATTGTTTAGAAATACAGATTAATGTTTTTAATGTTTCCTATAGTGTGGTATATTTATGTAATCTTATGTAATATTAGTTGAATACAGTAAAATACATCATTCAATTAGCGTTTAACAATTTAAAAATCTACTTTTGAATTAGACTGAGCTAATACTCATAATATTTTATTGATTAATTATGAAATTATGGTCATGATTGTGTATTGTTCTAGAAAACCTTAAGAGAACTTTTTTAGACATCTCGAGTGATTTAGTGATGTTTGTTGTTATGCCCCTGGATCAAATAATCCAGGGTATATTGTATTTGGCCTGTCTGTCGTTGTGTGTGTCCCAAAACTTTAACCTTGGTCAAAACTTTTGCAATATTGACGATAGCAACTTGATATTTGGCATGCATATTTATCACATGCTATACCCTTTTTCCAATGCAATATAACCATTACATATTTTTTATATTACACATGTGTAATACAACATTTTTAAGCGTTTTCATTGGCTTAGTTTTCGTTTATTGACCAAGCGCATTTTGTTATTTTGCTTTGTAAAAAGACGTCAGGAAATGTAAACACTATTCGAGATTTATCATTATGTTTTCGTAAATATTTATTTAATTTGCTCATTTAAAAGCATGTGATAAAAAAGATCTGACACTCGTCATATCATAGACCATATTTTATTAAACTCATCCAGGAAATTTGTTAGTAAAGCTCGCCAAAGGCTCGCTTACTAACACAATTCATGAACTCATTTAATAAACTATGGTATGATATGACAACTCGTGCCAGATCCTATATGTATCTCATGGTGCTGCACATTTTGAGTGGTGAAAGGTCAAGGTCATCCTTCAAGGTCAAAGGTCATTTTTTGTTTCTAAATAGCTGCCATGCGGTTTCAAAGCGCAGTAAGGGAAATTGTGTTTCACAAACACAGCTCTTGTTTCAATTTTGTTACTGCTCAATTCACTTAAGTGGCAATTTCCTACCAATATCAGTGAGTCACTGTCTATAGAACTAATATTGGACTGTAACCTACTAGTAGGTTGTGTGTAGCCTTTTTAAAACCCCTTAGTGCTGAGCAGCATGTCATACTGTATCCCATGCAGGGAGAGGACCGTGCTGTGAAGCAGTTCCAGTTCAACGCGTGGCCGGACGACAAGAGTGTCCCAGTGGGGATGTCCAGTCTGCTGCGGCTCACTGATGCCGTGCAGGAGTGGATGAGACAGAACGGCAAGGGACCTGTCACCGTACACTGCATGTACGTTCTGGCATTGGCAGTAGAAGTGTTTGTAGACCCAGTGTTGTGATTGTTACTGATTTCCGGAAAATTTCTCCCTTAATGTCAAAATAATTTACTAATAATGATAAAGTTTAATGGATTTATATACAAATGAAGAGTCTTGTTGAACTTTGTAAGGGGGGCATGTCATTTTCTGCAACTGAGATTGTTTTTAAATCAATCCCCTTGTAGTGAGACTGCTGCTGCTTATGTGATTTTTAGCTCCACTGGCCAGTGGCCAGCGGGGCTTATGTCATGGTCCTGTGTCCGTCGTGTGTGCGTGCGTGCGTCCGTGTATTAACTTTTTCTTTAAACATCTTCTGCTCCTAAAGTACTGGTCCAATTCTGATGAAATTTCTCAGGAATGTTCCTTGGGTAAATTCAAATTTGTTCAAATTATGTCCCTAGGGTCAAATTTGACCCCGCCCCGGGGTTCACAAAATTGAAAATTTGCTTATATAAGGCCTATTTTGTGAAAACTTTCAAAATCCTTCCGTCCATAACCATTGGACCTAAGGTTATCAAATTGGGTATGTAGAGACATCTAATAGTCCTCTACCAAATTTCTTCAAATTATGCCCCTGGGGTCAAATTTGACCCTGCCCCGGGAGTCACAAAATTAAACAACTGCTTATATAAAGCCTATTTTGTGCAAACTTTAAAAATCTTTCTGTCCATAACCGTAGGGCCTAGGGCTACCAAATTCGGTATGTAGTGACATCTAATAGTTCTCTACTTAGTTTGTTCAAATTATGCCCCTGGGGTCAAATTTGACCCTGCCTCGGGGGTCACAAAAATGAACATATGCTTAATATATCCACGGCCCGCAAAATCTTTCCGCATTTTACACTGGTAGATTCTGCCTAAGCACTTTTAAAATGAGCGAATTGGCTGTCGTTTCCCAATCTTCCAATTAAAATCGGTTTCATAAAATGTGTTTGGTATTTCGTATGCAAATGGCGCCGTTGTGAAGCGAAAATTAAGATTATTGAAATGACAAATATCAATCGAATTAACGACTGACATCATATAGTTTGATAGGAATAATGAAATGTGTTTGTCAACTAAAAAGACTACGTTTTAGATACAAGAAATACATATTTTGTTTAGAAATGTGCACAGTGAATTTGTGTCACGGACACCAGTGTTTCTGTTTGCAAATTGGGAGTTCAGTCTACTCGCGAAGTAAAACAATTTAGAAGAGGATCTTTCGAACATGGAAGTAGACAAACATGATTTGATTTAAATGTTAGTGGATCTCTGTATAATCAGATTCATATGCATATTCTGCTTTATTATGTTTGTCACGCTGTTCAGTTAATTGAAATAGCATAAACTAAAGATGTGAAATGCAAGATATTGAAAGGTAAACAAATTATATATATTAATTTAACTCAGTTTAATACATTATTAACACAAGAAGAACACTCAAGTGTGTTTGTTTATATTGAGTCCATTAACCTTGTTTGTATATAACATTTTATATAAAAAATTGTATTGTTTTGTTTGTTTTCACCAAATGGTTAGTATTATTCTTATATTTTTACATTCTCAAAATTCTTGTTTTATTATAGGCCCTATTTATCAAAAAAAATTGAATGACATCATTTTATGATTTATAAACAGATTGCAAAAAATATTTGTTCAAGATAAACTTTACAAATAATTGTTACATTGAAATTAAGTGATTTTAATATTCAGTAGCAAAAAAGTAAGGAGAATCCAACTTAAAAAAGATTTATCTACTAAAAGTATATTCTACCAATGCCGTAAACAATCCCCTTGTTTATAACATGACTGATGCTAAGTCCATTACTAGCAACCTATCAGAGAATAAGTCAGATACCTTATTTCAATATATGGCAATCCTAGTATTTTTCAAAAACAAACATGACAGGTAACCAATGTCAGATGGAAAAAGTAAAGGAAAGTTAGGACAAAGGTCAAGCTAATTGTTTGTCATGATATCTCTACTGCCTTTCGGCACCTCATGAACCTGAAAAACTCGTAACTTTATGTTTCCTCAAGCAAATATCTTCTTTGTACAATAAACAATTTCTTCACCACGTTAACAATCCTGCTACACTCACTAATGCCTCAAGAATGAAGTTAAGTTCAGGTGATCTACGTCATTAGGTATTTTGCATATGTCATGAACTATATAAGTAACAGAAACGTTGAAACCTACAAACACTTTTTGGAATTTTGGAAAAAGATTCATGATTGAATGAAGGAACTTTTATAAATAGTGTAGAACATGCGTAGATTTGAACTTCAGCATCTAAAAATATGTGAAATAGAAAGAACGGCAATATTTTTTGGAGAGATAAATGTACCCACGTTATAAGCAAAGGACCTGTGCGACAATTCCCGGACTTTTTAGTCTGTTTAGTTAACACCGTAGTAACCTTTTCCATATATAAAAAATGCTCACCCTTCCGACTTTAAGCGCCCAGTGGGACGAGGGATAGAAAGAGAAAGTCACATGCTTGAGTACATTTCAACCCATGCGCATTGCACGCTTTTTTCGCATAAAAAAACAGTGGAGCGATACTGGGCCATCATGGCCCTCTTGTTATATATATTTTTGTTGGTTAGCATGACTTACATTCATCCTATTAACGGTTTCATATTTTAAACTGTTAGACTGGTAGACTAAATAAGTTATTTTTATGCCCCCGAAGGAGGGCATATAGTGATCGGACCGTCTGTTTGTCTGTCCGTCTGTCCTTCCGTCACACTTTGCGTTTAGGTTTCGCGTTTAGGTTTCCAAAAATGCTCATAACTTCACATAGCAACTTGATATTTGGCATGCATGTGTATCTCATGGAGCTGCATTTTTTGAGTGGTGAAAGGTCAAGGTCATCTTTCAAGGTCAAAGGTAAAAAAACATGTATTAAAGCAGCGCGGTAGGGAGCATTGTGTTTCTGACAGACACATCTCTTGTTGTTAATAATTTTAATGCTAATTACCCTTCTGTATTTTAATGTTGAATGAATGTAGATTAACACTAAATGTCACCGTGTCTCAAACTTTGATAATAATAAATGTGGTATTTATTTAAAAAAATCATTTTCATGCTCATAATTTTGTTAAATTTTGAAACCAGCATTTTGCTGCCCTGGAATTGCAAATTTAATGTCTTCATGTGTTATTTTGTAAAACTGTTCGATTACAAAAGTTATTTTGTTCAATATGATTTAGGCTTATTACCCAAAGTTTACATTTTAATGAGTTTTTAGATCAACACTTTATGTCAATATGCCTCTACTTTTGTTCATAATACATATGGTATTTATTAAGAAATTGTATGTTCCTTTTAATAATTTGGTCAGATTTTAAAACAGCTTCTAGCCTCCCTTTAATTGCAAATTGTTTCTACAGTTGTAATCATAATGCACCTAATATCATTTTAATAAATTAACATCTGGTCAGTATATTTGCTGCATGGTATTGTTGCATAACTTCACTCAGAGAAAAACATGTTTTAGATGCTATTTAGTATTCAAAAGTAGATTTTGTTTGTCATTAATTTGCTGTTTATCAAGAAATTTCATTTTCATGTTTAAAATTTGGTCAAGTTTTAAAACAGCTTCTTGCCTCCCTTGAATTGCAAATAGTTGCTATAGATAAATATGATGGTGTACCGGTACATAATATCAGTTTAATGAATAAACATATGTTGAGTATATTTGCTGCTCAATTTGGTCACATAACTATATAAATATATATATAATAAAATTGTTTTAGAAAATATTTATTATTAAAAAGTAAATTGTGATTGGGATAAAGAAACAAAAGACAAATTATTGGGTTTCTTCATGAAAGCAAGTAACTATTGAAAAAAAGAACTTGAAATATCATTGTTGAAATATTATCATAGTTCCAAACACAAATATTTAGTCATTTAAATTCATTCTTTAAGGTTATTTCAAACATGTCTCAAGACTCTGGGATTATCATATCTCTTTTAGTTGGTTATTATTTCCAACTATCCATTATATGATTGTCTTCATATTTTATACTGTAAAACTGGTTTAGTAAATATAGTACAATGTATCTAGTGAAAAGTATGAATAATTGTTTGTCTAAAAACCATAAGTATTCAATGTTTAATGATTTTGTAGGTTAATGTTTTAAGTCAACATATCTTGAATTTTCTTGATATTTAGTTTGGAATTTGTCACGAAATCTCATTTAAATTTCTTGCTCATAAATTGGTCAGAATTTAAAACAGCTTCTTGCCTCCCTTGAATTGCAAATTTAATTTCGTTATACATAGTATTGTAAACCTGGTGGAGTAAATAAGCTATTATTTTAAACATGTTTTAAATATGTATTAGGCTAATTATCTACAGAATTTAATGATAAATGAGTTTGTACGGTAAGACTTTAGGTCACTATGTCTCAAATTTTGTTAATAATAATTTAAGTGTTTATCAAGAAACTTCATTTTCCTGCTTATAATTTGGTCAGATTATAAAACAGCTTCTAGCCTCCCTTTAATTGCAAATAGTTGTTACAGTTGTAATCATTTTTAGCTCGGCTGTTTTTTTTTGAGAAAATATAGGTATTGTCATAGCCAGCTCTTTGCCAGCCGTCCACGTCATGCAAAAACCTTGACATTTGTCTCTAAAATCAAAGTGCTTCCACCTACAACTTTGAAACTTCATATGTAGGTGTACCTTGATGAGTTCTACTCGCCACACCCATTTTTGGGGTCACTAGGTCAAAGGTCAAGGTCAATGACAATGTGACCTCTTTCTTTTATTCAAAACTGCACCCGCAGCTGAGCGTTGGCACCCGTTATGCGGTGCTCTTGTTATCTTTGATGTTCTATGGATCAGTTACTTTAACTTTGCATTACCAACTGAAGACTTAGTAATGGGCCAAAAAAAATGTCTGGTCTTCGATGACTTGAAATCGATATAGGTATTACCTTGTAATGTTAACTTTGTTTAGTGTTCTTTTTACATGATTTTGTTTTTAGTGACATTGATAATTGTTACACCTTAGCTGATTAAGATAGATTTATCATTTACTTCAAACCATGATCGGAAATCATCATCTAATTCTTAGACTGATTATAAAAAATATAGTAAGATTTAAGTTAGCACACAACCGCCTGGCGGCTGTGCTGGCTATATCGCCACCTCAAATTAAAATCACTTCTGTTTGAAATAATACAACTAGTTTGATTAACAATAACTGTCTTAATATAAAAGCAAGCTATTGCAAAAAGAGTTTTTATTCTAATGGCAACACATGTTCTGGTAGGTGGAGCCCTGGTAAAAACTGTCCAAGCATATTCGAGAGTGTCGCTCGATGTAAGCATGAACATGTACTCCAGCGACCAGATTACGCGCATTTTCTCAAAATAGAAGTACATTGATATTTTACGATTATGATAGGTTAAGGGTGTGCCTGGTAGCCATTAACATCATCAGCAGATTAGCTGTTTTATGAATACCTACTGTATTACACTGTTCACGTAAATATATTCAAGATTAGCCAATACCAGCCAAAACGTCCTTTTCAAAATCACTTAATGGCATGAAGTTAACCATGAGTAAATTATTTGTGAACGACAGCAGACACGGTATCTTTTCACACAGAAGCCGTTTTAGTATTAGCAGTGCTTTCCGCAGGCTATATAACGGTCCCTCGCCAGGGCACTTGAATTTCGAAATCAGAGTCTGCGGGGCGCCTGAACTTTTCCAATCAGTGTATTTTTGCAGCGATATTGACTTTGCCGGAACTTTTGAAAGCCGATTTACGACCCTGTGTCAATAAAATGTAGCGCTTTATCCAACTAAAGCTGCCTAAAGGAGGAGCGTCATTGTATTGATCAATGCGAGCGCACGCTTTATGAGCCACAGCACCCGTAGGCATACATTACCTGTAGTTAAATCATGCAGACAACTCATGACGTACATGTAATTATCACAGAAATCTTGGCCAGTTAATTAGAGCAATGATGATGGCAACCGGCTGTTATCCTTGTGGACATTGTGCATTTCATGCATTATACTGTCAAAACATTGTTTCGACTTGTTAAGCGTTTTAACAAATTATTGTTGAATTCATAAGGCAGCTTTTAATGTTTTGTTGAAATCTCTAATGAGCTTAAATAATTATGTAATCCGAAACCCACTCCAGAATGTTAATGTTAATGCGATTATAATCCAAATCATTTCGGAATGTAAATGTTAACGTGACGTTGACAAAATCTCGCTTCAAATAAACAGTGCTAATTCATATCCTGTTGATTCTTTGTCTATTTAGAAAGGGCGCGAAAAATTATATAGAATGTACAACGTCATGTAATTTGCATGGAAAGCGTGGGTGTATTGATTGTTTTATAAACACTCGCGCATCATGCCATGTGATTTACGCATGTTTAGTGGGAGTATTTCATCAAATCTTAAAATAGCCACATATGCCAAAATTCAGTTAATACTTTAGTACAAATGTGTTCATGAAAACCTTGAGCACTTTTATTGTTAATATTTACCAGAGTTTTCTTTTAAAAATAATATATGGGATAATCGGGTGATGAACAGAAATCGGAAAAGTAGTTAGTATGCACTAATAGAGTCGGATTGATACATATGTGTTCGGGAGTCTGGATTATACTATCTATACGAAACATGTTTTAAACAATGTCAAACCTTGGTTAAACTTTTGCAATAACTTTTGCAATATTGAAGATAGCAACTTGATATTTGGCATGCATGTGTTTCTCATGGAGCTGCACATTTTAAGTGGTGAAAGGTCAAGGTCATCCTTCATGGTCAAAGGTCAAATATATGGCTTCAAAGCGGCGCAGTAGGGGGCATTGTTTTTCTGACTAACACATCTCTTGTCGAGATAACAACTGGCATCAAATGGAAATAAAGAGCATGATAGTACTTATTGCCCATGTTAAATTATGTTGTACTTAACAGTTTACAGTGGTGTCACCATTTTTACTTGTTTTTTTTTTAATAATGAAACTTTTTAAAAGAAGCTAATTCATATAAAATAACAACTATCGAGAATTGTTTTACAGTATTTGCGATCATAACTTCAATTTGTCTAAGTGCAGTATTTTAATTAAGGTTATTTTTGTGTTTTCTGGCATCCAATAGCACTTTATTTCATGTTTATTCAACATTCCTACGTAGATTGTATCTTAGTTACACGCAACGCACAATGGAGACTTGTTGAATGGTAATACATGCTTATTGTATACAGTGTGGAAAGTGTCTGAGTGCCACTGCTTGTTAAAATTGTGTCTTATAGATTATCTGAAACAGTAAACTCAACAGAAGATGTAATGCAATATAAGGTGAAATTTTGTCATATAGATTATCTGAAACAGTAAACTTAACAAAAGTTGTAATGCAATATAGGTAAAATTCAATCGAAAGTTTTTTTGATTTACAAAGAGGCCATGATGTGCCAATAGACTTGAAAAAATAAATTGCGAATTACAATACATTCTAGTTAGAAGTGCTTTATAATGTTTGCCTAGTGTATTTATTATTGTACAAATGAGTATACTCAATTACTCATATTTTTAATATATGTAAGTATTAAATATGGAGTAAGAAGTAAAATATAAGGTATAATAAAGTATATGTATGTGTTTATGGGATTTTAATGTGTAAGCTACTTTGATATGTTGACTGACTTACACTATCTTTGTTTTGACAGATGGCACGTGCTTAAATGTACATAGTTCAAAATATGATGCTAAAGGAAAACAAATTGACTAAAATAAAAAAAATTAGCAATGTTCACAACCAAGATATTTGCTTGTGTAATATGTCACATTACACAATAACAAAAATTGTAAAATGCATATTTGGTCAGAAAATCGATGAAAATGGTAAAAAACGTGTTTTTGAAATCTAAAACGTGTTGGGCAAGCTCTAAATATTAATTTAATAAGGAAATATTTTGGCTACTGAGTTTTTATATGGCACATCATCAAATGGTGGGTTGATGGTAAATAAATACCTTAAGTATTTTTTTATGCCTCCCTTCGAAGAAGAGGGGGTATATTGCTTTGCACATGTTGGTCGGTTGGTCGGTCTGTCGGTCCGTCCACCAGGTGGTTTCCAGATGATAACTCAAGAACGCTTGGGCCTAGGATCATGAAACTTAATAGGAACATTGATCATGATTCACAGATGACCCCTATTGATTTTGAGGTCACTAGGTCAAAGGTCAAGGTCACGGTGACTCGAAATGGTAAAATGGTTTTTGGATGATAACTCAAGAACGCATACGCGGCCAACAGGGCAAACTCTGAACAATATAACTGAAGCAACTGGTCTGTAATCCTAAATCTAAAATTATCAGTCCAATGAAACAGCATCATTTGAGTAAAATAAAGTGGATCAGTAAAAATATTATCAGAATATGAGATTTTTTTGTATATTTTGTATATTTATGCCCCTCTTCGAAGAAGAGGGGGTATATTGCTTTGCTCATGTCGGTCGGTCGGTCTGTCCGTCCACCAGGTGGTTGTCAGACGATAACTCAAGAACGCTTGGGCCTAGGATCATGAAACTTCATAGGTACATTGATCATGACTCGCAGAAGACCCCTATTGATTTTGAGGTCACTAGGTCAAAGGTCAAGGTCACGGTGACCAGAAATAGTAAAATGGTTTTTGAATGATAACTCAAGAACGCATACGCCTAGGATCATGAATCTTCATGGGTTGATTGATCATGACTTGCAGATGACCCCTATTGATTTTGAGGTCACTAGGTCAAAGGTCAAGGTCACGGTGACCCGAAATAGTAAAATGGTTTCCGGATGATAACGCAAGAACGCATACGCCTAGGATCACGAAACTTCATGGGTAGATTGATCATGACTCGCAGATGACCCCTATTGATTTTGAGGTCACTAGGTCAAAGGTCAAGGTCACGGTGACCCGAAATAATAAAATGATTTTCGGATGATAACTCAAGAACGCTTTTGCCTAGGATCATGACACTTCATAGGTACATTGATCGTGACCAGCAGATGACCCCTATTGATTTTCAGGTCACTAGGTCAAAGGTCAAGGTCACAGTGACAAAAATCGTATTCACACAATGGCTGCCACTACAACGGACAGCCCATATGGGGGGCATGCATGTTTTACAAACAGCCCTTGTTAATATTGTGTTAATGTTTAATTTTGTTGATTAATATAAATATAAGCAGGACAGGGGGGTAATACACTATTATATCTTTCTTATATACAGGGGAAACAAATGCAATAAGTTTAAATTTCATGTTTAATAAATAGAGGATATTTGTTCATGTCAGCGTGAGATCATTTATTTTTTATGATCACATTTTATTATTACTTTGACAAAACAACACTAACCTGAATACCACAATGGATTCCACCCAAACAATACCCCACCGCCCCTTCCGGATCCCTTCCCCCCCCCCAACCTCACCCCCCCATTTTTTTTTAACATCATCTCATAAATAACCACACCTCACATTATACCCCCTCTCACCCCCACCCCCCCTACCCCCCCCAATTTCTTTTTTAACATCTAATAAATTACCACACCCCACATTATACCCCCCTCTCACTCCCCCCTACCCCCCCTAACCCCCCACCCCCCATTTTTTTTTAAAAACATCAAAATTAATTACCACACCTCACATGATACCCCCCCTCTCACTCCCCCTACCCCCCCACCCCACCCCCACCCCCCCCCACCCCCCACCCCCACCCCACCCCACCCCAACCAACACCCCACCATGCCCACCACCCCTCAATTTTTTTTTTAAACATCTAATAATTACCACACCACACATTATACCCCCTCTCACCCCCCCCACCCCCCACCCCCCCCCCTAATTTTTTATTATTTTTTAAACATCTTATAAATTACCACACCCCACATTATAACCCCTCTCACCCCCACCCCCCTACCCCCCCACCCCCCAACCCCCCCGCCTCCCCCCAAAAAAAATGTTTTTTAAACATCTTATAAATTACCTCACATTTTACCCCCTCTCATTCCTCACTACCCTCCTAACCCCCACCCCCCCAAAAAAAAAAATTATTTTTAAACATCTATAAATTACCACTCCCCACATTATACCCCCCTCTCAACCCCCTACCCCCCATGCCCCCCCCTCCCCAATTTTTTTTTTAAAACATCTATTAAATTACCACACCCCACATTATACCACCCTCCCCCCCCCCTAACCCTGCCCCCCCCATTTTTTTTCTGTTTAAAAACATCTAATAAATTACAACACCAACCCCACATTATACCCCCCTCTCACTCCCCCCTACCCCCCCCGGCCCCCCCCGGCCCCCCCCCAAAAAAAAAAACTTGCCCCTTTGATCATGACTGGCAGATGACCCCCCCCCCCTATTGATTTTCAGGTCACTTGGTCAAAGGTCAAGGTCACAGTGACTCAAAATAGTACAATGGTTTCCGGATGATAACTTACATTAGGTCAAAGGTCAAGGTCACAGTGACAAAAAAACGTATTCACACAATGTCTGCCACTACAACTGACAGCCCATATTTAACCAGGTTTTCCGAAGGAAAAAACTGGTTATTAGATTGGCGAATGCGGGCGGGCTGGCTGGCTGGCTGGCGGGCGGGCGGAACAAGCTTGTCCGGGCCATAACTATGTCGTTCATTGTCAGATTTTAAAATCATTTAGCACATTTGTTAACCATCATTGGACGGTGTGTCGCGCGAAATAATTACGTCGATATCTCAAAGGTCAAGGTCACACTTTGAGTTCAAAGGTCAAAAATGGCCATAAATGAGCTTGTCCGAGCCATAACTATGTCGTTCATTGTCAGATTTTAAAATCATTTGGCACATTTGTTCACCATCATAGGACGGTGCGTTGCCTGAAAGAATCACGTCGATATCTCCAATGTCAAGGTTGCCACGACTAAAAATAGATTAATTTTCAAACAAACTTACAAAGGGGGTTAATTTTGTTTGTTCATTTCAAAAGTTCAGTTTGAGTTGTCTCCCTTTATCAGATTTTTTTTCACAATGAAAACCTGGTTTTGTGACAATTTTGTCCCTTGTTTATTTTTGTGGTGGGAGGGGCGGGGGATTTTTCTGATTATATAGTTTTAACCTAATTATTTTAGCTCCATTGCATCCTTAGGCTTATTTGAAATGCGGTAGGGTCCGTTTCCTGGGCCTAGAACCAGTACTTGGGGTCTATGGAGGAGATCTAAAGAACGCTCCCACAGTGGGGATCAAACCTGTGACCTCCCAGTCACTAGGCCGACACCATATCCACTACACAAAGGCAACTTCAAACTTCTGATTATTTAGGTCCATACAGGGCTAAAGATAACGTTTGGGGTAAATTGGGTAATCACCCCCTGTTTTTGACAACATTAGGGTTTTTGTAAATTCAATAGAGTTTTAGCAAAAATTGTCACCCCCTACTTTTGAGCTTAATTGGGTTTTTCACCCCCGGTTTTTTAACTCAATTGATTAATTTAGGGAATGACAGATATAATATAATAAAATTCTACTAAGGTTACTATATTATTTATACAAATGGAATTCAGAAAAAGGTACCTGTACATAACAACAAACAATTACTGAATTTCTGAAATGTATTTCAAAGTTCATTCATTTTTGCGATTCATTTTTGCGTTGAACAATACCAAGTTGGTGAAAATTCCTGCACAATTGATGAAGTTATGGCTGTTAAAAGTGATGCACCCCGTTTTTAGGTCATTTTGAGTTGAATACCTTGAAAATGAAAGTAGAAATTGGACAGGTCTTCTACAAATAATAACAATAATACCCCAAAGATTGATAACCGCTTGAAAGACTGCCTTCTTTTCTTCATAGGACGGCATATAAACTATAAGGTACATTTGTGTAGGGGAAAATAACCAGTCTAAAAAATACGCCCGGTGTCCGTAAGCATTGCGTTTCGTGACGCAATGTTTTTTATGGGAATTTCGTTATTAAATTTGTATTTGCATTTTTGTACTTTTTATTTTGAATTTAATAACATTTTTGGGTTTTTTTATTGTGTAATAACGCAAATAAGCTTGTTATCTATAGCCCTGGTTCATATTCATTATTGATTGTTGTAATTAAATGTTTGTTTGATAAACATAATTATCTTGAACTGGGTTTGAAAATGTCTTGAACGTTAAATCAAAACATTCGGAAAAAGACACGCCTTATAAGCTAGATATTGTTCTGCTATAAACACAGAGTAGATCATCCAAATATCATAAGACAGCAGTTTTAGCACTAGCAGTTTTATTTTGGTGTCAGGAATAGTGACACATAATGTAAACATGCTCTGTTCTATGGATTTTTTTAGGTTACTGATATTTAGCACTTATTTACTCTTAGTTCACCTTAATAATCAGTATTGAAACCTTCACTAGGTCCCCAAGACAGACAACTATCTTTAGCTCTTTTGTAGCCTGGGCAATGATTAACCCTTTGCATGCTGGGAAATTTGTCGTCTGCAAAAATGTCGTCTGCAGAATTTCTAAAATTAGCATTTTCTTTGATTTTTTTCAAAGAATACTAACAGAATAGCAAACAGTTTGGATCCTGATGAGACGCCACGTTCTGTGGCGTCTCATCTGGATCCAAACTGTTTGCAAAGGCCTTTAAAATTCAGCTCCAGCGCTTTAAGGGTTAAGGAGCCCAGAACCAAGTACTTGTTATTATTAACTAACACTTACTTTTAAGAAAACAAAATCAGACAACAATACAACATGGAGGACATGACTTCATTCACTCTGCCAATTTATGATGCTTTAAAAAAAAGATTCAAACAGCAGGGAAAATGGTTCAATCTTTTCTAAAAAGATAGTTGCCTGGTCGGTTTACCAAAGTTTGAAATTGACTGTGACGGATAACCACAATTTTTCTATCCTTAATAATGAAGACTGACAACTATTTCAGGTTTCTTCGGCCTCGGGTACAAAGTCTAAGGTCAATTGAAGCCGTGTTGTCAAGCATATGTCAGGTTCCCTGACTAACAATCAAATATCTAAAGCATTATCATAGATGGACCTAAGCCTAGTTGTGGGAGAACTGGGCTCAATGCATGTGTGTAAAGTTTCGTCCCAGAGTAGCCTGTGCAGTTGTTTTTATGGAATTTTGTGTTAAAAAAAGTCCTTTCTAAACAAAAATCAAGTTTACTTGGGAAGTGATATCACTGATTTACCTGTGCGGATCTTGGACAACAATGTATGCACATGCATTTATTATAGTTTTTTCAAAACATGTTATGGTCGTTCCTGCATTTGTTCATGTGAACTAAGATTTGTTACTTATTCCTTGTTACTGATAAAAGACAATTTGATGTTACATTACATTTTTAAAACATAATGCAATAAAAGTGTGTATCTTTATGTTTTTTTTTATCAAGTGGAATCTCATTTGATTTTCTTTAAAGTTTTATGATGATAACCACACAGTTTTAAATAGTGTATTGAACGTTCTTACTAATCTATACATTATTCTTTGCTGATCTGGTTATATGTGAAAAACGTTTTCTTCAGTTGCCTTTTACACATAATCATTGTATCTGAAACCATGCAAGTAAACAGTTCCTTCTTGTCACATACACTTCTTTTAATGTGCAATAGAGAAATGGACTTATGCTTTATTACTTGGTCTCGTCTAGTTTTCATCGAAGCAATTTAATGACTTTGAGTGCAAGTTAGTGTTTTTTAATAGTAATACAATCTGCAGTGTCATACAAATAAATTAGCTATTCGGTAGCTTGTAAACAATTTAATAAGCTTGCAATGTCTTCTTGCTATATTTTTGTAGATGAGCCTGGTTCGCAGAAAACTGGACTTCATGCATGTGTGTAAAGTGTCATCTCAGATGAGCCTGTGCAGTTTGCACAGGTTGATCAGGGACAACACTTTCTGCCCTAAACTGGATTTTTGTTTACAAGAGACTTCCTTTAAACGAAAGGAAGTACATAAAAGCTGAAAGTGTAATCCCTTATTAGCCTGTGCAGACTGCACAGGCTAATCTAGGACTACACTTTACACACATGCATTAAGCCCAGTTTTCCCATAACTAGACTTGTATGATAGTACAGCTCACACCAGTAAAAGAACATAGAAATAATGTGAACACCAATACATGCAATGTATTCATTCAATTACGTCAGATGGCAGAAAGTGTTTTAAACTTTCATTGTATTATTTAAGCATTCCAATTTTTGACCAGTATTCATCTGTTTCATTTGGACCACAGTTTTTATCGATGAAAAACATTTTCCTAACATTACGAAATTGTAGGCTAGTTTATATACCAGTACTGTTGGTTGTATAGGATCGGTGTAATTTCTTTTCTTGAGTAGAAATTGTTAATAATTTATTGAAATGATCTGTATATATTCTAGTATATTGTTTTTATGTATACATTAATGTAATGGCAATAACATAATATTCTGATAATTTGTATGTCTTAATATTGTGTTGTAAGGCTCTTCTTTGTGTCTTAATTGGCAGTTACATTTTTATAATATGCAATATATTTTTCATATTGATAAACTTTCGTTACTTTGAATTCAAATAAAGAAGTAGATGATATTTGTAGGTTATGGTAGATAACAGATTTTAATTTATGAGTGATCAGGGAAATATTTATCTTTTATGATCACAAGTGAATAACTCTTGATAGTCTACCGAATAACAACAAATTTTCTTTTTATTAATGCATTTTTGTTTATGTACATTCAAAATAGTTAAACTTAAGAATTACCCTGGAATAATAACATCACAATATAATAATAATTGGGTTTTACAGTTAAACAGTGAAGTTGTCAATAACTTTCACTTGTATTTTTAACTGTTAGTCATTGTGAACTATTGTTTTTAAATCACTGATATTTCCTATAACTCATAGAGAAGCATTACATAAAAAAGGTCCCTGTTTTTATTTGAGCTGAACTTCCATGATCTTGAAGTCAGCAATTATGTATCATAGCCAAATAGGGACATATCCCGTAACAGATTTCAAGAGTACGAGTTGAAAAGATTATTAAATATGAATAAACTGGCAGTTCTGTATACCTTGGCATAGATCTTTTTACATTCTCGTTAATACAATATATGTGTGTGAATAATAATTTGGCATAACAAAGTACTTTTACTTTTCTATTTTACCAGTAATATGGTTATAGTACCGGTAAATAATCATACAGAAAGGCAGTCAGTGCGATTGTTTACCACTTCATCACGTTGGGACAGGCCGGTATTTTGTTGAATAAGTGCCTATAACCCTTTACCACTTAGATATGTATTTTCATGCATTTGTAGTCCCATACAAAGTTATGTTTTATTTAAGACCTTTCTTACTAGATTAAAGTGTTTAAGGCTTCATCTCCAAACCTTAGATCCTGATGAGCAGCAAACAGCTTAAAACCTGAACAGCCTGCGAGAAACTCGCAGTCTGTTCAGATTTTAAGCTGTTTGCTGCTCATCAGTATATAAGGTTTGGAGATGACGTTACTCTCAGTATGTTCTTGTTTTATGCTGTTTGCACATAGCCATTTTCGCTTTGCTTATAAGTGGGAAAGGTATAAGGGCTTTAGTACAGCCAGCTACAAAATCACATACCTTCAATGTAATTTTCAATAATTGTTTGAGTGCATAAGAACAGCATGACCAAATAAAACACAGGATTTTTTAATGGCATAATATTTGTAAAGATATATAAAAAAATAATATCAGTATTATAAAGTTTGTCATATTCTTATGTGTATTTGTTTGTCAAGTCTTTAATTCAGGTACTCTCCAAATGCTGTATTTTCAAGCTAGAACTTTCATGTTTGAATCTGTCCAGTGTGCACTGTCTCTTATCAACAATCTGTTTGATAATTTATATAAGGTGCATGGTAGTTTGGTGTCATCTAGTCATTTTTAAGTAACAAATTAAATTAAAATACATTCATATTTCTGATATCATTGAGCTCAAAAGTGCAAAGTATAATTAACTCTTTGCATGCTGGGAAATTTGTTGGCTGCTAAAATGTCGTCTGCTAAATTTCTAAAATTAGCATTTTCTTAGATTTTTTTTCAAAGAATACTATCAGAATAGCAAACAGTTTGGATCCAGATGAGACGCCACGTTCGGTGGCGTCTCATCTGGATCCAAACTGTTTGCAAAGGCCTTCAAAATTTGGTTCCAGCACTGAAAGAGTTAATATCCTATTATATTTTGTTTTAAAGATACCACGTATTTCTGTGGGCCATTATGAAATTAAAGGCAATTTTGGGTGGGCAAAGCCTATGGTAATGGGGCCCCGGGGTGGGAAATGTGGACATGGATGGTTGAGATAGACCATGTTTTCATAAGAGATGTTCAGTATTAAGTTGAATTCAAATGGTGAATAAATGAAGTAGTTATGTTAAAACAAAATTTTGGGTGCGCATGGTCTATGTATGTGGGGCACCCAAGGGTTGGTAATGGGGCCATGCATAGTTGGGATTGACTGTACTGTCATAAGAGAAGTTCAATAGCAATTAGAAGTGAATCGGTGTAAAAATAAAGAAGTTAATGTAAAATAACCTATAAAAAATGAGTGAAAATCTCTGACACGGCCCCATCCCAACCCCCATAACTTTCGACCCAGGGGTCAGATCAAAATTCAAAATAGTGCACTGTCGCACATATGCTCAGAGCTACCATATGTTTAAGTTTCAAGGTTCTAGTGCTAATTGTGTAGAAGGAGATAGTGGCCAAGACGGACGGACTGACAAACAGCGGAGATAACCAAATAATCCCCCGCTCCAATTTGGAGGGTGGGGATAATCAATGACAATTAAGAATCAAAGTACTGACAGTACTGGTGTTATGATGCTTTTGAAGAGGGTGGATATAAAAGCATCAAGTTTAGTTTATCGACATCACCACAATTGTGTATGTGGGTACAAAAATTGTGGGTACGAAAAAAATTGGGATACCAAAATTTGGGGTACGAAAAAATTATGCCAAAAAATAGGAATTTTGATCTGACCCCTGGGTCAAAAGTAATTATCATGTGCGTCGCATGTTGTTAGTAAAATGAGTTTTTTTTACCTATTTTACCCATTTATTTACCAGTAATTTTGTACCCAGGTGTCAGATCGAAATTAAAAATAGTGCACCGTCGCACATATGCTCATAGCTACCATGTGTGTAAGTTTCAAGGCTCTAGTGCTAAAAGTGTAGGAGGAGATAGTGTCCAGGACGGACAGACAGACGGCGGAGAAAACCAAAATATCCCCACGCTTTTAAACGCGTGGGGATAATTAAGTTTTTGCCCTGCTTTTATTGCGAAATCATCAGAATGATCAGTATCGGTTTGCTTTTCCAAAATTGTTTTCCCAAGTACAGTTTGATGTGACATTAAAATCCTCCTTTAAAACAGTCAGTTAAAGCATAACTTGTATTGCGCACCCTTACACAGTGCTTTCCACGGGCCATTTAAGGTCCTTTGCTGGGGTGCTTGAATTTCGAAATCAGAATCAACAGGGCGCTGGTTATTTACCGATTATTGTATTTTTCTGAACCTTGCACTTCTTAACATCAAAGCGGTATCAACATCGCAGAATATTTTGAGCGTTCCAACCTAAAGGCGGAGCGTCGATGTATTGGTAAATCGATATTGGCCAACGAGAGCGCACGCTTCGCATGAGCGACAGCAGTCGTAGGCAGTCAATACCTGTTGTCAAATCATGCAGATGATGAGTGACGTAATTGCAATAAGTGTTTGATATTGTGAAAGGATTTTGGCATTTTGTTCTACCGGAACCATTGGTCCCTGCGGTGTACATCTCAACGATGAAATCTCGGAAAGTTACTCAGCAGACTGCATATCGCATTTGGGTGTAATCCCCAAGGAAATTGTGCATTTCATGCATAATATGGTCACAACATGTATTTGACTCGTAAAGAGCTTTAATAAATTATTGTTGCATTCGTTATACAAAGTTATTATAAAAATTAGTGTTTTGTTATGAGATGCCACTTGTCATATTTCCTGTTTTGGTTGATATGATAAATATTGAATTAAAGTGTAAATGTATCATATGGCCAACTGTAAAATAATGATGCATAATTATTCATATGTTTGCAAAGCATTATGATGCTTCTTAAATAGTTTCATATGGCCTTTTTCTATAGTCATCTGCTATCAAAGACTAACTATCCACCAGTGTGTTCAACAGGATCATATCAGATCCTATATATATTGTATACGTATGAACATAATATTTGTTTCACTTTGATAGCAAATGTATTTGTATATATCCAAAAATTAATCAAAAGTTATTGTAGTTTGTGTATCAGCGACGCTTTTTGTCTAGGTTTTGTGAGAATGAGTGTATCTGTAAACAGATGCGACAGTAATATTCTCAGATCATTATAAAGCAATTAATTGTCAATTTAAATGAGTGAATCAGTGAAGCAGATGTGATATTACTTTTCTCAGAACATTATAAAGCAACTAATTGTCAATTTAAATGAGTGAATCTGTGAAGCAGATGTGACAGTATCTCTGTAACAAATCTGTGACCATTATGGCTGCAATTAATTGTCAATTTAAATGTAGTTAATTGTTGATCAGATATAGCAGTATCTCATAAAATTATATGTGAAATTAATGAATGCAATTAGCATCAATGTTAATGTGATGCTGACGCCACGCTTTACACAAAGTTGTTGCCCAAGCTGTTGATGTAATTTTGCAACTGCCTATGTTCAGATACATGTAATCTGGCCTCACCACTTTTAGCTGGATCTGCGCAAACTGCATTTAACAACATGGCTACTTGTATAATTATATATATATATATATATATTATATATGTCCCCCTTCGAAGAAGAGGGGGTATATTGTTTTGCACATGTCGGTCGGTCGGTCCGTCCCTCGGTCGGGCCGTCCACCAAATGGTTTCCGGATGATAACTCAAGAACGCTCAGGCCTAGGATCATGAAACTTCAAAGGTACATTGATCATGACTGTCAGATGACCCCTATTGATTTTAAGGTCACTAGGTCAAAGGTCCTGGTCACTGCGACTCGAAACAGTAAAATGGTTTCCAGATGATAACTCAGTAACGCTTGGGCCTAGGATCCTGAAACTTCATAGGTACATTGATCATGACTGGAAGATGACCCCAATTGATTTTCAGGTCACTAGGTCAAAGGTCAAGGTCACAGTGACTCGAAACAGTAAAATGGTTTCCAGATGATAACTCAAGGCCTAGAATCATGAAACTGCATAGGTACATTGATCATGACTGGCAGATGACTCCTATTGATTTTCAGGTCACTAGGTCAAAGGTCAAGGTCACATTGACTCGAAACAGTAAAATGGTTTCAGGAAGATAACTCAAGAACGCTTAGGCCTAGGATCATGAAACTTCATAGGTACATTGATCATGACTGGCAGATGACCCCTATTAATTTTCAGGTCACTAGGGCAAAGGCCAAGGTCACTGTGACTCGAAACAGTAAAATGGTTTCTGGATGATAACTCAAGAATGCTTAGGCCTAGGATCATGAAACTTCATAGGTACAGTGATCATGATGGCAGATGACCCCTATTGATTTTCAGTTCACTAAGGCCAAAGATCAAGGTCACATTGACTCAAAACAGTAAAATGGTTTCTGGATGATAACTCAAGAACGCTTAGGCCTAGGATCATGAAACTTCATAGGTACATTGATAATGACTGGCAGATGACCCCTGTTGATTTTAAGGTCACTAGGTTAAAGGTCAAGGTCACAGTGACAAAAAACAGATTCGCACAATGGCTGCCACTTCAACTGACAACCCATTTCGGGGCATGCGTGTTTTAAAAACAGCCCTTGTTTACATTATGGATGGGGGCACCTTAATAAGTATTACGCATAAGTCGTCGTGAAACCACACAGGCAATATTAAGGCAGACCAATCCGCTTTTCACTTGTCCTTGCAAAAGTTATACTGTTACTGCCTTGAAAAGTTCAAAATGAACAGCATGCTATAGTAAAAGCATATCAGATTAGAAGAATCAGTTGATATTACAAAACAATATTTGTAAGAAACCACTCCAACAGTCTATTTCTTTTTTTATACTTTCATCACCATCAGGTTGCCCAAATTAGTACGTTATTCTACCAGGTTATACAGTATTCTAAATTAAACAATAAACAAATACAAGGCATCGATAATGTAGCGCACGCAGAGACTTTAAAATAATTTTATTTTGTTTCCCAAAAGCAATAAGTTTATATGGTCTTTAAATTTGAAAAAAATATGTATAAGGTATGCAATGTTTCATTTAACATGCGTGTAATTAAGGACTGCTTTTTAAGCCCATACTCATGTCATATTATTGTAGTCCTCATACGCTGTAAAGCATGCACTTGGACAAGACTTTCATATGGTTGCACACATTAAGTATTATACGTATCTGATTCAGAACAAAACTTGTTGATGTGGTAATTAAGGAACTGTTCACAATACAAAAATATTATTGCTATTAAAGGGGCCTTTTCACAGATTTTTGCATGTTTTGAAGTTTGTCATTAAATGCTTTATATTGATAATTGTAAAAGTTGGAAATAAAAAGCTCCAGTGAAAAATCGAGAATAAAATTTTAAAAAAGAAAAAAAGGTAACCCCCACCTGGATTCGAACCACGGAACCCTGGAGTAAAAGTATAAACCATTTAGCCATCCGTGCTCACACAATGACGAAGGTAATTTATACTTTATATAAGCAATCCTCGTAGTTTCACAAAATATAACGACAACAACAGAACTCTCCAAACAATGCTTTATAACTTTCAGGTTTTTTAATCGTCAAAAGATGCATATATTGGCTATTTTAGAGCATGGCAAATGTTCAGTATTACTGTTTCCTCACAAATATCATAACGAAAACGAAAATGTTTGAATATGAAACAACTTTTTAATGTTTTGTCAATTTACCAAAATGTGATAAGGCCCCTTTAACCATAATTACAAACTATCGCATGAACAAACTGTAACATTTGTTACTTAGTCATCAAGGGAACATCATTTTGCAAATCTATATGTTTTATAAAACATTTCAACCTGATCAATATATTTCGAAGTTGTATTTAATCGGTTTTAAATAAAGGCAACATCTTTCCAAAACAATTGAAAATGGTGTGTATCAAATTGTAAAACTCAACAAGAAACTTTATTTATAGCTAACTATGAGCCTTGCTTTGGGAAAATGAAGTTTAATGCATTTGAGTAGTGTTGTAATGTGTCAGCAAAGGCTTATCAGGGTTACAACTTTCCGCCTAAAATTGATTTTCAGTAAGAATAGATACGGACTGCATCTGGGATGACACTGTATACAGATACATTAAGTCAGTTTTTTTCAAGGGGTAGGCTCACATTAATGTTATGTTTATTGTTCAAAAACAAAAATAAATAAGCACATTACACCAGAACATGAAATGCCACAAAGAGCAGAGCTTAATTACACAATCATGATGTCAAATGAACTGATTCCTATGCAAATGAATGTTTGTTGTTATTTACAAAACAGTGTAATGGGTTAAATCTTTACCATTTGTTTATTAAAGTAGCAGATACTTTCATCAATTGTAGATTTAAAACACAAACATTTAATAAGCTCGAACTGTCTTAGAGCTAGGTGTTTTAATTAACAAATGCAAACCTTTTCAAAGTAACTTCTGCGGATTCAAGTTTGCAACTCCGCCATATTACAAAACGCAGTGTGTTAATCATTAATATGTTAATAAAGAAAGATGCAATGGGCTCAGGGACCAATGTTCCTCAGATGTATTAGAGCATGTGTTCTCTTTTAATGTGATTAGAGTGTTCTGTAAACAAATATATTGAACGGCTGGACCATCTACAAGTAATCAAATTTTCCACCAAGTCCTTGCATGTGCACTTTCTGAGATCTGCCTGTTTAACTTTATGCAAAAACATCAATTTTGTAATGACAAAGTAGAGCCACATTTACATTTATTGACAATCATCTATAGCAAAACCTACCCATACCCACATCAATATTCACAGGATGTTGCCTTGAAAAATTATACTAAAACATAACAGCAAGCCAACTGGCCACGTAAAATCGATTTGTATATTAGCATGTTTCAAACATTATTGTTTTATTTAAGGTAAAATAACCACTGAGTCAACTGTGCAGTCTGGTACAATAACAACATATGTAACAAAGATGTATTTGTCAGATTGTGATATTTCAGGAATAGTCAAATGTAATTACCATTGTAAAGTCTGACAAACAACATATGTCGATACATTTGAAAGCCATAAAATTAGATATATACATTTTTGTTAATTATCAACTGAGAGACATCTGCAATCTCTATTCCAAATTAGAAATATTGGAAATGTTGTGAATGTTCAATTGGTTTTTCCAATTTGATAGCATTGGATAGGAAGTGTTCAAAACCAAGTTTATTGTGTTTGGTAAATTATACAAATTGGTTTTTAAAAGTTATTCTGTCTGTGTAAGGATATTATTCAAACAAATTTCTTGCAGACAGCACAAAATAGAATTGTATGAATTGCACCATGGCATTACAATAACGTAAAGAAATACAATATTTAGTTCACAAAAATCCAAACTTAGCAAAACATATTTCTTATATTTAGATTTTTTAGAATGAAAATATTAAATACAGCTTCTTTGTCTGAATTTGTAACATTAGTGTTTAGTCCTTAACCTTTTGAGAACATTTATGAGTTAAATACTGTCCTTTCAATTTTTAGATTTATTTCCAACATTCTCTCAAACAAGTAAACACGTATAGGGTGCAATGGCAATTCATTCAACGTTTTACGCCAAATGCTTTAACTAAAATTATTTCAAAATTTACCCCAGTGTACAAAGAACTTAAACAGTAAATGTTTTGTAAAAGCGATATAATATTTTAATTGCATGCATTTGTTTAGTTTTACAGTATATCACTGAATATGCTTTTGTTGTTTACCTAACCTTAGAACATTCTCATGGTAAGATGTTGTGATCGATTTTTGTCTGCCGTGCGTTGTCCGTTGTGCGTTTTCAATATTGTCCTGATTAACACTCCGGAAACAACATTTATTGTCTGATCTTCATGAACTTTAGTAACAAGATTTGTTCCCATGATATCTTGGCTGAGTTTGAAATTGTTTTTCATGAGGTCACATTTAGGGCAATATGTAAAATTATAGAATAGACTTCAACGCACATGTAAAGATAGCTAAATAATATTAATAAAACTATATGTAAATGGATGCATTTACTTCGATGTTAATGTTTAGTCCTTGTCATACAGTACAATTTTTTTATATTACTAGGTAATTACATAACATTTGCAAAAAATTAAACACACACACAACAGTTAGATATGGAACATTTCTAAATGCAATGATTTACAATTGTAAAGTAGTTTATAATTATCTTGCAGAAGACATTTTGGCTAGGTTTTGCCCATAAGGGTGGCACTGAGTACTCCTTTAACAAAACTTAAGTCTATCAATTATTTTATTTACAAAAATACTGTTGAATTACTCAATCATATATGTTTTACTTTGTTTATTTACAGATGATGTACATACAATAAATTAGTCAGCCAGAGAAACAAGATCTGTGGGAAGCGGGAATAGAATTCGAGTAAGACACTGTGCATGTACTGACCTTCATACTGCTTGGATTGAAGAGACAGCAGTTGAAACAGTTTGTATAATGAGCAGCAGAAATGGAACTCAAGCCAGACACTGGACCTGTACTGACCTCCATGCAGCCTAGATGGGAGTGACTGTGTTTGAGATTGTTGTTTGGTGAGCAGCAGAAATGGAACTCAAGCCAGACACTGGACCTGTACTGACCTCCATGCAGCCTAGATGGAAGTGACTGTGTTTGGGATTATTGTTTGGTGAGCAGCAGGAATGGAACTCAAGCCAGACACTGGACCTGTTCTGACCTCAGTGCAGAATAGATGGAAGTGACTGTGTTTGGGATTGTTGTTTGGTGAGCAGCAGGAATGGAGCTCAAGCCAGACACTGGACCTGTACTGACCTCCATGCAGCCTAGAAGGAAGTGACTGTGTTTATGATTGTTGTTTGGTGAGCAGCAGGAATGGAGACTAAGCCAGACACTGGGCCTGTTCTGACCTCCATACTGCCTAGGTGAAAGTGACTGTGTTTGGGATTGTTGTTTGGTGAGCAGCAGGAATGTAGCTCAAGTCAGACACTGGAACTGTTCTGACCTCCATGCAGCCTAGATGGGAGTGACTGTGTTTGGGATTGTTGTTTGGTGAGCAGCAGGAATGGAGCTCAAGCCAGACACTGGACCTGTTCTGACCTCCATGCAGCCTAGATAGAAGTGACTGTGTTTGGGAGTGTTGTTTGGTGAGCGGCAAAAATGTAGCTCAAGCCAGACACTGGACCTGTACTGACCTCCATGCAGCCTAGATGGAAGTGACTGTGTTTGGGATTGTAGTTTGGTGAGCAGCAGAAATGGAGCTCAAGCCATACACTGGACCTGTTCTGACCTCCATGCAGCCTAGATGGGAGTGACTGTGTTTGGGATTGTTGTTTGGTGAGCAGCAGGAATGTAGCTCAAGCCAGACACTGGACCTGTAGTGACCTCCATGCAGCCTAGATGGAAGTGACTGTGTTTGGGATTGTTGTTTGGTGAGCAGCAGGTATGGAACTCAAGCCAGACACTGGACCTGTTCTGACCTCCATGCAGCCTAGAAGGAAGTGACTGTGTTTGGGATTGTTGTTTGGTGAGCAGCAGGAATGGAGCTCAAGCCAGACACTGGATCTGTACTGACCTCCATGCAGCATAGATGAAAGTGACTGTGTTGGATTCATGTTGTGGATTGCCACCTTGGTTCTTGCAAAGGTAAGATAACATGGATATCAATAACAGGTACTCCCTTATTTGTATGCATTCAAAATAGAGACTTTAGGGTCAACTGTTCTGCTCATGATTTCAATTGTGTTATCAGTCATCATCTGTTGGCAAGTGTTTGTTGGCTGTCAATGCGTGGTGATCCTTCTGGCTTTGAAACCAATCCATAGAAGTTGAAAACCAAAGTTTGGCATTTGTGGTCGGTCCAAGCATTATGGAGAATATTATTACAAGTATTTATAATATAGTTTATTATACATGGTGCATTAAAGAAAAGATTTCATTGCACTGACTATAGGCCCTAATCACACCAAGTTAAGCATAGTATTAGCAGTCAAGTTTTGTCCAGTGAGTTAATCCATGACAATAAGTCTGATATTCTTTCAATTTCATCTTGATTTTCCATGTCTTTAGCGTCAAAAGTGAGGTAATAGTGGATACTTGCTTCATGAAGATATGAACTTCTCAAAGTTATTGTATAACATAACAATACCTCTTAATTTGCAAAATGTGTCATAATATAAGATTGAAAAATTGGTAAACTTGCCCAATGTTCAGTTGTTTCCCTTGTACTTCTTTAGTATTTAATATGACTTATCATGGCATAATCAAAACTGTTCTAGTTTGAGTAAAGGTAAGTCCTTCTAAGACTCTTAGATAAGAGGCAATGCTAAATATCTTTATAGTAGTATTCCATCTTTCACAAATAATATCAATGCACACAACGGTGGTTTTCTTAACTCTGATATATAATGCACGTTTTATAATAAAATTAAATAATTTGCTGGGATAAAATATATATATGAAGGTTCGCTTAATGTTCAATTCAGAGCTACAGATAAGCTGCGTATTTGCGTAAATACGCAATCCAAAATAGGTGGATACGCATTTATTTTCAAAATCTGTGCATACCGGTACGCAAAACAAATCGCCGATGCGTCTGTTGTGGTAAATAAATATAAATCTGATGGCGTAACAATTGCAAAGGGCATAGTTAATGACATAGGGCATATTTAATGACATAATTAACTCCATGTTATGTTCTGTGGACACGTGCAGTAGTATTTTAGATGAACTTGACGATTGGGTTTGTGGTGTTTCCAAATCGAAAGTACTGGCCCATACTGGAAAAAAAAACAAATAGAAAAACATTCGATTCGTGGGTTGAGAAATTCCCTTGGCTTCAGATCGTTGAATCTGGTAGCAGTTATAGGCTTGTTTGTTAACTTTGCAAAGAGATGGAACAACCTATACTTCAATTAAATATATAACTATATGAAGGTAAGTTTTTTAAAGCTAAATTAATTTTTTATTGCAAGTACCTGATTCATTTGTTTGTTTTGGTTCGAATACCAAATTATTTGTATGCCCCCAACGGGCGGCATATAGTTTTCACACTGTCGGTCGGTCAGTAAGTCAGTCTGTCTGTCTGTATGTCCGTCCGTCACACTTTTCGTGTCCGCTCTCTTATTCAAGTAGTTCTCATCGGATCTTCACCAAACGTGGTCAGAAGTTTTATCTAGATAATGTCTAGGCCAAGTTCGAACATGTGTCATGCTGGACAAAAAACTAGGTCAAGGGGTCACTTAGTGTGTTTCAAACATTCAGCATGGTGTCTGCTCTCTTATATAAGATGTTTTCATCCGATCTTCCCCAAACTTGGTCAGAAGTTGTATCTAGATAATGTCTACGGGACAAGTTTAAACATGGGCCATGCCGGGCAAAAAACTAGGTCACAGGGTCACTTAGTGCGTTTTAAATATTCAGCATGGTGTCTGCTCTCTAACTCAAGTACTTTTCATCCGATCTTCACCAAACTTGGTCTCAAGTTTAATATAGATGACTTTTTTGCTCTCTTATATAAGATGTTTTCATCCGATCTTCCCCAAACTTGGTCAGAAGTTGTATCTAGATAATGTCTACGGGACAAGTTTAAACATGGGCCATGCCAGGCCCAAAACTAGGTCACGGGGTCACTTAGTGCGTTTTTAACATTCAGCATGGTTTCCGCTCTCTAATTCAAGTAGTTTTCATCTGATCTTCACCAAACTTGGTCACAAGTTCTAAATAATGTCTAGGCCAAGTTCAAACATGGGCAATCGGGGCCAAAAGGGGTCAAAAACTAGGTCAAGGGGTCAAAAACTAGGTCAGGAGGTCACTTAGTGAGTTTTAAACATTCAGCATGGTGTTTTCTCTCTATTTCAAGTAGTTTTCATTCGATCTTCACCAACCTTGATTACAAGTTTTATCTAGATGATCTCTAGGCCATGTTCAAACATGGGCCATGCTGGGCCAAAAACTAAAAAAAAGTTGCAGTTGAGCGCATCTGTGTTTGTGGACACATTTCATGTTTATATGAGCGGGTATCATACGTTTGGATACCCAGTCACTTTTTGCATTACCCAATTCATTCTTATTGTGAAGGGTATTACCCAATTACCCCTAAAAGCTTATCTGTAGCTCTGCACACATATATTTATTAAATAAACAATTTATATTCAAAATAGAGTGTATACTGCTATCTTCAGTTGTCTTATGTATTAATGAACATTAATATTCAGGACTTGACTATTATGATTATGATTACAGGGCTTTTTTATTGATTTTGGGAAAGGGCCTGGCCTTCCATTTTGGGGAAAAATACAGAAAAAACTGAAAAAAGGGAAGAAATTTCCCAAAGAGTACTTGAAATTTGGGGAAGATGAAATCATTTAAAGAAATTCTCTTATGGGAAGGAGCCTGCCTACATTTTGGGGAAAGGGGCCTTGAAAAAGATGGGAAATTATTATGTACATGATTCTGGAGAGAATCTGAGTAAAACTTATGAATATGCTTATGATAATAATTAGTGCTGTAACAATACGCAAAAAACGTATTGCAATATATTGTCAGTTCAAAAACCCGTATTGCAATATATTGCAATATATTGAGAACTGGTGCCAGAATTATAACTCTCCAGCTAATCACCAAAACCAGCTTAATTACATGAACATAACTTGTGTATTGTATGTTTAGGTTCTAGTTATATCCTATTGGCAATTCAAGCCTTTTTTACAAAATGCTGTATAAACACAATTAACTCGTTTTCTGGCTTTACAAAACATTTTGTTATGAAAGATTAGTATTGTCATTTTGTCCATTGGATATTCCCATTAAACATGCTGTGCAATTTTGTACTGTATACTGTATTGTGTATAGAATAAATACCTGGGACGTACATTAACATTAATTGATTATAAATATGGTGCAAGTACAACATTACCAAGTCATTATTTTATTAAAACTGGTAAAGCATATTTATGATTATATTCATTTGCTGACTCCCATGTAACCACGCTACTCCGTAAAATAGACTTTTTAGAATGCTATTTGTACAATTTTTCTTAACCCTGATTTGCTTTGCTTAAATGGATAGCATTATTTCGGATGACTTTTCTGGAATGAATGTAAATGAATTTTTGTAGAATTTTTATACCGGTATGATGAAAATCGTATCGCAATACAATATGCGGATTGCTAATTGCGATATATACCGATATACCGGTATATTGTTGCAGCACTAATAATTATCCCCACGTGGGGCTATTATGGTTATCTCCGCGTGCGTCCGTCCATCCTGGCCACTATCTCCTCCTACACTATTAGCACTAGAACCTTGAAACGTACACACATGGAAGCTATGAGCATATTTGCAACAGTGCACTATTTGGAATTTTGATCTCACCTCTAGGTCAAAAGTTACGCCGCATGTTGTTAGTAAAATGAGTGAAAATGTCTGACCTGGCCCCACTCCAACACCATTACTTTTGACCCAGGGGTCAGATAAAAATTTTAAATACATGTAGTGCACCCTCACACAAAAATCAATCATACTGTTAAAGTGATTCACACTGCTTGTATGACTTCCTCCTACACTAAATTGTACCACTCTTGAACCGGAAACAAAACATGTATTCTTTACTATGGCCAATGTATCTTATATATTTCCCATGTTGTATTGAAGAGATATTAAGTATTGTTCTGTCTGTCTGTCTGTCATCTGTCTGTCTGTCCATCCGTCCATCTGTCCATCCATCAGTCGGTCTGTCTGTCTGTCTCTCTGTCATCTGTCTGTCCGTCCATCTATCCGTCTGTCCATCCATCCATCCGTCTGCGTGTCTGTCTGTCTGTCTTTCTGTCTGTCTGTCTGTCTGTCTGTCTGTCTGTCTGTCTGTCTGTCTGTCTGTCTGTCTGTCTGTCTGACAAGTGCAAGCAATTGCCTTTTTTACATTTTCTCTGATAACATTTTTTATCTAGTGTTTTTTTCCAGGACTTTTGGCCGCCTTTCTTAAGCGCCACTCTGCCTTTTTCAAAGGCACAAGCCGCCACCCACCCTTATTGATAACATCATAATTGCCCCTTGACCAAACTTCTAAGCCTACTGTATCTGAGTATGGCCCCAAGGCAGCAAAGATTTTTATGTCACTAGGTCAAAGGTCAAGGTCACAGTGACAAAAAACGTATTCACACAATGGCTTCCACTACAACTGACAGCTTTTGTAAGCAAAGTTTGGTATTTGGTCATGAGGGGTCAAAATATAGGTCACCAGGTCAAATTGTAAACACTCCATACGCCAGAGTTTTGGTTCAATAAGGATGAAACTTGACCAGGATGTTTGTCTGGACAATATCTAGGTCAAGTTTAACGTTTGGTAATGTGGGAACAAAATCTAGGTCATGGGGTCTAATCTTACAAAAACCCTTTAAACACACTAGAGGCCATAGTTTTGGTCCAATAATGATGATACTTGACCAGGATGTTTTTTTGTGATGATATATAGACAAAGTTTGCCATTTCTTACAAAAACCTTGTAAACACATGTAGAATTAGCATTACTTGCAAATGTTTGCATTGCAAAAACCCCATGCAAATAGACAGTACTCAATCAGAATTAATCATATGCTCACACTGCAAAAGTAAACAGACGAGAACCAATCTAATATGCTCAAGAGTACTGAATTTTCAACTAAGCAATGAACAAGGCCTTGTAAAAAAAGCTGAACAAACTATGGCCATCTTGTCCCTCTTGTTTTCTAATTGGGAAAGTGCCATTTTCTGGTACTTTATAAAGAAGGGAAAAAAATGCTGATCAAGATTATTCTTGACGGGAGAGTACCAAACAGATTTAGTATAGTATTTTTAACTCACCTTAGCACAATGTGCTTTTGGATCGCATAAGAGTCCGTCGTCCTTTGTGCGTTGTGCGGCGTCAACCTTTGCCTTGTCAACACTCTACAGGCCACATTTATTTCCAATCTTCATGAAATTTGGTCAGAACATTGGTATCAATAACATTTTGGATGAGTTTGAAAATGGTTACGTTAGCTTGACAAACATCGCTGCCAAGGGCCGGGGCATTTTTCCTGGCAATTTATGGCTATTGTAAAACCTTGTTAACACTCTTAAGGCCACATTTATTGTCCGATTTTCATGAAACTTGGTCAGAAGATTCATTCCAATAATATCTTGAACGGGTTCGAAAATGATGCTGGTTGCTTAAAAACATGGCCACCAGGGGGCGGGGCATTTTACCTTATATGGCTATATGGCTGTAGTAAAACCTTGTTAACACGTCTAGAGGCCACATTTATCTTCATGAAACATGGTCAGAAGATTTGTCCCAATGATATCTTGGACAAGTTCGAAAATGGTTCCAGTTGCTTGAAAAACATGGCCACCAGCGGGCAGGGCATTTTTCTTTATATGGATTAATTATGAATCTTCATGAAACTTTGTCAAAATATTTGTTGTAACGATATTTTGGATGTGTATGAAAATGGTTCTGGTCTGTTGAAAAATATGACTGCCGGGGTGTTCACTAGTCATGAAAGTTGGTAAGAAAATTTTGTTCTAATGACAGTTTTGGCTGCAGAGAACAGGTCCGTTCATTTGAATCTCAGGTGAGCAAATTTGGGCCTTTCAGGTCCTCTTGTTTACCATAATTATCACCTGTTACTGTGTATTGAGTCGTTAAGGAAACAAGTAAAATAATTTCTGAATTAATGCAAACAATGCAGCAATAAACATTTGACCTTCAAAGATTTATTAATTTCCTCTTAAATCCATGTCAAAATTGTTTATTTACAGCATGTTTAAGCCAATAGCTCCCTTCACATCCGCGATAACATCCATTTTATGTATGTTTACCTTGTATAGAGACGTAACACAATAATGCTCGATTGCAATAGGCATTTGGCCAACTAAACTTACCAAGACTTTTAAAAGATTTCAACCAATTGGAACTGGAATATTCCAAATGAACACATGTTATTGTCCGAAGCGATGTGCGCACACTGCACTTCTGCTAGAATCTACAATAATTTCATGCAACTGTTTTCGAAAATAAGGAGAAAGTGAAAGTATTTGTTTTCAATTGTTGTGTTATCACTAAAGTAGAGCAGTTGTAAGCTTCACTTTTCAATTTATGTGAATATTCAATAAAGGGAACCAATAAAATGAATGGACTAAGAATACATTCTTCGAAGAAGAGGGGGTTATATTGTTTTGCATATGTCGGTTCGTTGGTCGGTCCGTCCACCAAATGGTTTGCGGATGATAACTCAAGAACGCTTTGGCCTGGGATCAGGAAAGTTCATATGTACATTGATCATGACTGGTAGATGACCCCTATCGATTTTCAGCTCACTACGTCAAAGGTCAAGGTCACAGTGACTCGAAACAGTTAAGTGGTTTCTGGCTGATAACTCAAGAACGCTTAAGCCTGGGATCAGAAAAGTTCATAAGTACATTAATCATGACTGGCAAATGGCCCCTATTAATTTTCAGGTCACTAGGTCAAAGGTTCAAGTCACTGACTCGAAACAGTAAAATGGTTTCTGGATGATAAATCAAGAACGCTTAAGCACGGGATCAGGAAAGTTCATAGGGACATTGGTCATGACTGACAGATGACCCCTATTAATAGTTAGTACTCTAGGTCAAAGGTCATGGTCAAAGTTACTTGAAACAGTAAAGTGGTTTCCAGATATTTCCGGATACTCTTTAACGTATTCACACAATGGCTGCCACAACAACTGACAGCCCATTTTTACATGTTTTACAAAAAGCCCTTGTTTTAGTTGAATTTGAAATGAAATTATACCGGGTTTTAAGCATTTCAGTGGTGTTTGTATTCATTTTCAAGCGTAGTAACCTTAGTGATATATAAAACTCTAGTTTCCATGCGTGTGACGTTCTCAAGAGGGCATTGTTCTTCAGGGAAACAATATAATCCATGCCTGGAGACCCTCGATATGAAAGAATTGTATGATATTCAAGATTGCAGACAATTCAGTTGCAATTGGCTGTGTCCATACGCCCCTGGCCCTAATGTTTGCATTACATGTCCTTTTCCATACCTGTTTTTTACCGGCTGTAGACATACTTGCATGTGAAGTTACGCAAAGACGATTTTCAGGTACATAAAACAGTGTTTTTTTACACTTTTTAATGTTCCCCACCACTATAGTGGGGGCCATATTGTTTTTGCCCTGTCTGTTGGTCTGTTGGTTTGTTTGCCCAAACTTTAACAGTTTGCCATAACTTTTGCAATATTAAAGATAGCAACTTTATATTTGACATGCATGTGTATCTCATGGAGCTGCACATTTTGAGTGTTGAAAGGTCAAGGTCATCCTTCGAGGTCAAAGGTAAAAAAAATCAAAGCGGCGCAGAAGGGGAAATGGTGTTTCTGACAAACACATTTCTTGATTTTAATGTAAATTTTATCCAAAATCCTACAATTGAATGATGCAAGAAATTTACAAAGCAACCATTAAATATTGTTTAAATAGAATCATCTACCAAATGTATGATAAAAAATACGATCGGATGCAGTAGTTAGCAAAAACAAATCAGCAAAACGTCGAATATATCATTGATTAGATGTGATTTAATTGAAAAGTATTTGACTGGGGAAACAACTGCCAATGCATGGTCATTGACAGGGACATGAATTATTTGAGTGACTAGCGAACAAAAGTGCTCTACAACAACAAATAATATTACAACATACGCGAACAAGATAACAATAAAGATTAAATCATTCACTTCACATCCTTTAAAAGTTTGTGTGAATATTTTATATTCAAATATTAAACTTGAACAACTTAGTGTCTCAACGTGCACAACGACATTCAAATAGCTGTTTCTTCGTTTCAATACAATTGCTGATTTTTAGCTCGGCTGTTTTCGGAGAAAACCCAAGGTATTGTCATAGCCAGCTCGTCGTCGGCCGTCTGGCGTTGTGCTAAAGCCGTTACATTTATGGCTCTAAAATTAAAGTGCTTCCACTTACAACTTTGAAACTTTATATGTAGCTGCACCTTGATGAGTTCTACACGCCACACTCATGTTTGGGTCACTAGGTCAAAGGTCAAGGTCACTTACCCCTTAAAAAAAATAAATTCTTCTGACAAGCTTTCATTTATTCAAAACTGCACACGCAGCCAAACATTTGCACCCACTATGCGGTGCTCTTGTCTTTGATTAATTTATGATCATACTGTCCGTATTCTTTACCGAGGATATCCTTGAAATAAAGATAGCCAATAAATTAAGAACATTGCTTTTCGCGATAAAAAAAAGATTACTGACAATTCAGGTGCAATCGGCTTCGTTCGTATACACTCAGAATCAAAATTCTTATCTTTTAAACAAATATTCTACCACTTTTGTGCTAAATACTAATACATGAATGATTTAAAAGTTATATTTTACAGTTTTCAGCCAGGAGCACTGTCTATGACGCGAAAAAAAACATAACAATTTTTTTGGTTTACGAAATTTATTTTCTAAATAGCTTGCGTGCAGCATGGCATTGAATGTTCTGCAAGATAAATATGTTGAATTTCTTTATTTGATGATTTCGGACTATTTAATTCTATCAGAAAAGAGCTTTAAAACGTTATTTGGACCCATGCATAGTGAGATAATGCAATAATATTAAATAAAAATGACTTTTCGAACCTAAATCATGCAAGAAACTTAGTATTGATGTATTTGCTACATGAAGGAGATCAATTACTTTAAAGCCAACTTGTACATGTTGAATTAATTCAGCATACAAGAAGGTTTTCTTGACTCTTGGGATTTGAATTTAAGTGAAAGCCCTGTTCAAAATTTAGCTAGAAGCATAACATTTTTATTTTCTAACAAATGACAATAAACAAAAACACATGCACAGCAGCGTATCATAAGAAATAATGCATTATTAGCCATTAACACTTGAGTAAGGCCTGTCACTTTAACTGCAATTAACTGCAAGTAATACACAGCCTGCCGAAAGGCAGAAAGACTAATTGTTTTTACAAATAACATTCCAAAATGCATTGAGTTATATGTGTATGCCCCCCTTCGAAGAAGAGGGGGTATATTGTTTTGCACATGTCGGTCGGTCCGTCCGTCCGTCGGTCGGTCCGTCCAGTAGATGGTTTCCGGATAATAACTCAAGAACACTTAGGCCTAGGATCATGAAACTTCATAGGAACATTGATCATGACTGGCAGATAACCCCTATTGATTTTCAGATCACTAGGTCAAAGGTCAATGTCACAGTGACTCGAAACAGTAAAATGGTTTCGTGATGATAACTCAAGAATAATTAGGCCTAGGATCATGAAACTTCATAGGTAAATTGATCATGACTGGTAGATGACCCCTATTGATTTTCAGGTTACTAGGTCGAAGGTCAAGGTCACAGTGACAAAGTATTCACATAATCGCTGCCACTACAACTGACAGCCCATATTTCATTCATTGTTTGTGTGTGTCCAAAAACTTTAACCTTGTGTAAAGTTTGATAACGTTTGCAATATTGAAGATAGCAACTTCCTATTTTGCATGCATGTGTATCTCACTGAGTTGCACATTTTGAGTGGTGAAAAGTCAAGGTCAAGGTCATCCTTCAAGGTCAAAGGTCAAATATCATTGTATTTTTCTTTCCTAAAACTTTAACCCATTTATGCCTAGTGTACTCTCCCATCCAGCTTAATTGGATCAATTTATCATGACTGGCAGATGACTCCTTTTTATTTTCAGATCACTAAGTCAAAGGTCAAGGTCACAGTGACAAAAAACGTATTCACACAATGGCTTCCACTACAACTTACAGCCCATATGGGAGGCATGCATGTTTTACAAACAGCCCTTGTTGGGTATAAAAACCGTCACAAATTTGCAGAATGTTGATCTATCCTTGAAGACCAACAGTCACTATGATGGCTAACTTGAAAGATAATTATGAGTTGTCGGTCGAGCAATCCAGAGAAGGACTTTTTATTTTTATGCTCACCAAAATATTTTCGGTGGAGCATATAGTTGCCATATTGTAGTTCCTTCCGTCTCACTTTTTTTGACAGTTTATCATAGCACCTTCATTTCTTAACCGATGTCTTTCATATTTTGCATGTACATACCTTGCATGGACCTCTACCTTTTGATGAGGTTTGAGGTCACTGGGGTCAAGGTCACCGAGGCTAATAATAGATTTTTCCGTCACACTTTTTTGACCGTTTCTCATAGCACCTTCAATACTTTACCGATCTCTTTCATATTTGGCATGTACGTACCTTGCATGGACCTCTACCTTTTGATGAGGTTTGAGGTCACTGGAGTCAAGGTCACTGAGGCTAATAATAGATTTTTCCCTCACACTTTTTGACTGTTTCTCATAGCACCTTCATTACTTTACCGATCTCTTTCATATTTGGCATGTACGTACCTTGCATGGACCTCTACCTTTTGATGATGTTTGAAGTCACTGGGGTTAAGTTCAAGGTCACCGAGGCTAATAATATATTTTTTAGCTGTTTATTAACACAAAGATTGACAAAGCGCATCATTGGGGAGCATCCATCAGCTTCACTGATATTCTTTTTATTTTATCCTGTACTAATAATCGATTGAACTTTGCATTTCAAACTGCAAAATGTACAGTTCAGTATTTTTTTTAACATCAAAGAATCGAAAGAAACGCGCATTGAATCTCATACAGTAATTTTTACGCCGTTTTGAGTATTATGCCACACGGTAACGGCTTTAGTTAGAAAACGCCTCATCGGATATCTCGAGATCTCGTGATCTCAATATTGTTTCTTGTTCCTGCCGACTTCGAGATAACGAGAGTAAACTGTATATATTATACAATGTTGTTAACAGCAGTTGGCGCAAAGCAGATCCGGCTAAAACTGGCTGGGTCAGATTACATGTATCTGAACATAGGAAGCTGCAAAAGTACATCAAAGCTGCTGCAAAAGTACATCAAAGCTTGGCGTCAGCATGACAATAAAATAGATACTTATTGCATACATTAATTTCAAAAATAATTTAATGAGATACTGCCACATCTGCTCGACAGTTAACTACATTTTAATGGACTTTTAATTGCATTCATAATGTTCACAGATTGTTAATTACATAGTGTCACATCTGCTTAACAGATACGTTCATTCTCACAAAATCTAGACAAATAGCGTCGCTGATACTCAAACTACATTAACTTAATTATTAATGTTTGGATATATACAAATACGCTTGCTATCAAAGTGAAACAAATATTATGAACATATGCATACATATAGATTGCCACATATGTGTGTCTTGGATACTATATGACTATGGGAAAGGGCCATATGAAACTATTTAAGAAGCATCATAATGCATTGCTAACATATAAATGACAACTTGTATCATTATTTTGAAGTCAGCCATTTGATACATATACATTTTTATTCAATATCTAGCATATTCCTAAAACAGGAAAGTTGTTTTTATGCCCCTTTTCCAAGAAGAGGGGGTATATTGTTTTGCTGGATGTCGGTCTGTCGGTAGACCAGTTCGTTTCCAATCAATAACTCGTCAATGGATTGACCGAATGTATTGAAACTTCACATGTGCATTGGCCTTTGACAGTAGATGACCCCTATTGAAATTGGGGTCACTAGGTCAAAGGTCAAGGTCACTGTCACAATAAGTGTGAAAATCATTTCCGATCAATAACTCGTAAACGAATTGACAGATTGGCTTGTTATAACTGAATTTAAGTGGCATCTCATAACAAAACACTATTCATAAGCAATCGTGTTATCATACACATAATTATTTTTTGTTCCCAAAAACCTAGAGTAATTATGGTATTAAAAAAACTGGACAATATCCCAGAAAACAATGATATACTTAATTAAAGAGTTATAGAGAAAACCGAAAAAGGTAAAACAGATACAGAGTTAAGGAGACAATGGAAGTCCTTGAGTGGATGAAGCAATCAACAAAAGAGTTTAAACATAAAAATGAACTTCAGTGAAAATTATACCCGCACAACTCTAGAAGAAATCCAGCACGTTTATTGAAATATAAACAATGGAAACCGGCTTGAACACTGTAGTGAAGTGTATGAGAAATTGAGCAAGATCTGAACTATGGTCAT
Organism: Dreissena polymorpha; assembly: GCF_020536995.1. NCBI lineage: Eukaryota > Metazoa > Mollusca > Bivalvia > Myida > Dreissenidae > Dreissena > Dreissena polymorpha. The sequence goes on from NC_068364.1 coordinate 4,644,050, forward strand.
TAACACAATAACAAATAGCAGAATAAAAACAATGGGCATTGAAATAGTAAAGCGCATTGTTGAAAATGTAAGCCATTCACGTTTTGTTGACGTATTCATCTTCATCTGAGTACCTTAACATAACAATATTCAATTAAGTGAGCCGATTTAACAGCCGTTAGATTTGACACTTCTTTGAATGTGGTCATTTCAAAGGCTCAGGCTATAGCAAATTGGGAACCACAATGCAGATTATGCCGTGAAACAACGAATAGTTCTGATCCGAGACACACATTATTTTTTGTCTTGTGTGTTATGCTTCAACCCATGACAGTGCAAATAATTACGAATAAATGCCAGAAGGGGATGATGAGACCAATAAAGATATAGTTAACCAAAGGAACCTACGAAAGGTCCCATGAAGCTACATGCTGTACTTGGAGCAGAATCTGCTACCACTGTATGGGTGCGCAATGCAAGTTGTGCTTTTTCTTACTATTTTAAAGGAGTATATTTTATTGTCACATCAAACTGTATTTGGGAAAATATTTTTGGAAAAGCAAACTGATACTGATCATTCCGATGATTTCACAATAGAAGCAGGAGAAGAACATATTAATGTTGAGATAACAAAAGATGGGCGAAATCAAAAGAGACACATATGGAATTACAAAAGAGTCGGTTAGACAGGTCCATAATTGTTTGTCAGATCATTGTAGCTCAGCACAAAGAAACAATTTTAATACGTTAGGCTTGTAAAAATGATGATAATGACACTATCTACTATACATGTAAACGTCTTTACCAACAGTGGTAAATGTACTGATCTGTTCAACTGGACAATACAGCAGAATAAGATTTGGATTGAGCCTGAAGATATCATAAAATAAATTGTTGCCCCAGAACCAACAGGGAAAACCAACGGATTTTCTCTATTACAAATGACATATTTGCCGTCCTTAATGACTGAATATCTTTTTGAACATCATGATATAATCAGTCTACGTATCAAGTGGGCTCCTGTCTAAATATTCATTTTATCAGCATTTAACCTTGGAGTCGAGAGGTATTTGCTCTGACCAACATCTACATTTTACGCTTGTCGATACTTGGCATACATTCCAAAAGATTTAATAATCATAATGTAGACTAATTTTCTTCTCAAGTTTTAACTAAGCGTATTGGTACACATACATTTGATAAAAGACGCTCATTGCAAACCAATAGAGACCCCGGATCGCACTTTTTGTGCATGACTGCGTATAAAGAAATAAAACATTGCCTTGAATGGATTTGCGTTCATTCTAAATTTTAATTCAATTTGCCAATGGTTGTTTTTTTTATAATTTAATCTGAACTGCGCTACATAACTCACCCTCATGCTACACCCGCATACACTATCCTCATGCTCAACCAACATACCTCACCCTCATGCTCCACCCACAGAATCTACTCTCGTGCTCCACAAACATACCACAACCTCTTGCTACACACACATATGCTACCCTCATGCTCCACCCACATAGCCCACCCTCATGATTCACCCACATACCACACTCTCATGCTCAGCCCATATGCTCCACCCATATTCCCCACCCACATAACTCCACCCTCATGGTTCACCCACATACCTAACATGCATACATTGCCGTCATGCTCCACCCACATAACCAACCCTCATTTACCACCCACATACCTTACCTACATACACTTCTCTCATGCTCATCTAACATATCCACATACTCCACCCTAATGATCCACCCACATAATCCACCCTCATGTCCCCCATATACCTAACCCGTATACACTACCCTCATGCTCCAGCCACATAACTCACCCTTATGCGCCACCCACAAACACTCCCCTCTACTCCACCCACATAATCCACCCAACCGCAGACTCCACCCTTATGATCCACCAATAACCTCACCCTAATCCACCCGCATGTCCACCCACATAATCCCCCCTCACGCTCCACCCACATAAACAACCCTCAAGCTCTACCCACATTCTCCGACCTCATGCTCCACCCACATACCCCATCCTCATGATCCACCCAGATCTCCAACCTCATGCTTAGCCTTGGATACAATAATTGGATAGATTTAGTGACCGAGAACAGACGCTAAAATTATGTGAGATGGATTTTAATGCATAATTGTAACTGGGCCACAATTTGTGTCCATGTGTCGTCTGAACATGCAGAGAGTAGTCCGGAATTCCGTACATTGAACAGTGTTACATCCTTTACGCTGCGCACAGACACAGTGATGCAGCCAAATTTATGGGGATTTCTCTCGAATCAGCCTATAAAATATTCAAATAAATTCATTCTTGCCTGCTTGCGTTATGTAGAGGTCATTTAAGGTGAAAAGCTGGGTAAAACAGCTACGCCAAAAAATCACAAGAGTGTTCTATACCGATGTTAAGGTAAGAGACTGGTTGACACCGTGTGAACTACTAGGGTAACAAGAAATGCATCAACAACAAAGTAAGGGTAAACAGCGCTGTCTTTATGACTACCTAAATCGTGAGTAAAAACTACTGCTCGCAGATTTTTTAATTTTTTTTTTCATCGATTATCTTATTGTATATTTTGAATTGTATATGGTGTCAAAAAAAAGGTTTGTAAAGGGAATTTCCATCATGAAATTATATTCTTAGTATGATAATTATTCAATAGTCCAACAGTATTCATTTAATATGATGGTGATTGCAAATTTTATTTTATATTAACTGGTCCTCATTATACCAGTTTCATCATATTTTTAATGCTTTCAGAACGTCAAAAAGTGACATGGTTTTGTTATTATTTTGTACAAGTTATCTTTATAACATAAATATGTGGATAAACAGTGCACACACATCTCGACCTGTGCGTTAAGACACACTCTGTATAAATTTGAGTGGGTTGTGTTCATTTCAAACTTGCAATTTAAAAAGCGATAACATAATTTTGAAAACGAGTTGCGTCTAAGATTATGCAATAGCGAACAACTTCAGTGCCTTCAGCGCTTTGATTTTTGTTATGATATCGTTTCATATATTACTCTCTTAATAATGGCATGAACATAACAGCCTTATACTATAATATACTATGCGATAGACCAACAACGGCACAATTGGCCACACGTAATTTATCGGGTTTTTTCTCTTCGATACGATGTGATTCGAACCCGTACTATATGATGGTTTGCAATTACAGACACCAGAATATAACATGATATGATATCCAGTTCAGGTAACATCCGGTTGAGTAGATATTTCGCATTATTCGTCTTTATTAGACTGATTTGAGTCCCATGAAAGTAAACTGCTAAAACCATACAGGAAATATAAAGGTAGACAAGTCCTATTCATATTACATAACATGTCCTTTCCAAAGTTATCATGTTACTGTCTTGAAAGGTTCAAAACGACCAGTATGTTATACTAGCAGCAAAGCAGATTTGAAGAATCACGTAATATAACAAAAACAATAGAAACAGACACGTCTTTGTCTTTTCACGATCACCATACTCAGGTTGCATAATAAGGTATCGCATGCAGAAACTATAAGATACGTGTATGTTGTTCCTCAAAATAAATTCGTTTGGATGTTGTTTTGATTTGGTATGTTTATAAGAAACGATTGTCTACCATGTTTCATTAAATAAACATACATGTAATTAAGTATTTAACTCCACACACAAGTGACTTTACTACAGGCCTGGTACGCTGTTTAAGCATTCATTAAGACCACACTTTAATATGGTTACACATAAAACATTTGATTCGTGTGTGATTCCGAGTAAAGATTGTCATTAAGGAAAGATTATCAAAACTTCATAACACTCGCAGTTCAATATGGGAACCTGAATGCATTAGTCATAAAATAAATACGAAAATGCTGCTATACACGAAATGTAACATATGTTACTTAGTCACCTTACGCAAAACGATATGCCATATAAAACGTTTCAACCCTATCATTTAATTTCAAAGAGTTATATAAAATCGATTTTAAATAAGCACAACAGCTTGCCAAATCAACAACATCAAAATGCAATCCTTGTACTGAAACTTCATTTATAGCTAACTAATATATGGAGAATGCAAATGAGCCTCGTTTGGGAAAACGGGTTTTAATGCTGGTGCGTTTAGTCTCGTCCCAAATAAGCCTTTTCAGTCCGCAATTAGGGACGACACTTTCCGTCTGAACAAGACTTTAGATAAGAAGATACTTCATTAGAACGACACATACAATTAAAGCTGAAAGTGTCGTCCCTGAATCTAGGACGACACTTTACGCACTTGCATTGAGTCTGGATATGCCAACAGCGACGCTCAAATCAAAAGTTTGTTTATTGTAAAACGCAAAAATAATAAGCGCTTAACGCAAAAACAAAACATCACCAAGATAGGAGCTCAAGACAATGTAATGTCAAATGAACTAATTCCTATACAAACATGGGTTTGTGGTAATTTAGCAAAACGGTACAATATGTGCCAAACCTTTACCATTTGTTCATAAAACTATTATCAAATTTTAGATTTAAAACACAAAATTTGAATAGGCTTTAACTGTCTTTAAGCTAGGTGTTTTAATAAAAATTGCATACCCCTTTAAACGGTACATTCGCCATATTCAGGTTCGCAATTGCGCCATAGAAAAAGACCTCGCTAGATCATCCTAAATATACATGTACCTTGATACAGAATTTACATGCAAATGATGTTTCTCGGATGTATTAGGACGTGTTCTTTAATGTGATTGTTTGGCTATGTAAACACAAACATATTGTTGGCAATTTGACAACTGAATCATATGGAAGTCATCGCTTCAACTCACAACCACCATCAACTCCTTTTATGGGCGACAAAGTTTTTTACTCGAATTTACATTTGTTCGATTACATTTCAAATACCAGATGTTGTGCCGATGATTGATGGAAAATCATACGCATTTCCAAATGAAGAATCGATTGAGCATAACGGCACTTCGACTTTCCATGTAGAATCGCACATGGAAAGCATTGCGTGTAATGTATCAACTGTTTAAAAACCATTTAAATAATATAACTTTATATCTTTCTTGATTAGTTACTGAGTTAATTCTCTTTGCTTACTGTTCAAATTGCTTAGGCAAAATATGTACCTACGTTTCAAAACATATACAATTAATATTAATATATAACTCACAGATGCAAATATGATGAAATTTTCAGTACCAAGAGCTTATTAGAATTAGCTATTTCATTAATATTTACGGAGGAAATGCCCTTTAATTTTTTGTGTGAATCAAAACTACATCGTTATTGAAGGGATCCAAAATTAAGGTAAACTGATGAATACGCATTGATATATTGAGTCTGGAGGCTGTTTCTTCTTCGACTTATGTTAGTTACAGCTTATAATTTGAAGGCTACTTACTCAAAACAAAGTTCGATTAAACAACCTTCTGTAGCAATAATTAACGCGTTTCCCAAGTAAATATGGTCCTATATATATATATATATTGTATTATATACCTGTTTACAGGTACAATGTACGCATCAACTAAATACAAAACGACATTAACAAATATCGAATGCCTTACTCTTTTTTATCGAGCTGTTTTACTAGCACTACCATTCTAGTGGAACAATTTAATGACGTCATCAAAGAAAATATATCCAGTTTATCCAGTTTAAATACATTCGAGGGTATGGTAAGCATGTATCCAAATGTATTGATGCTGGCTATAAATTTGAGAGAGCAGTAGATTGAAGCTTGCATCTATTTAAAACAGTTAGTGTTTAATTATGTATTTTTAAAGTGGATTTGAAATGTGATCACATTTATGATATTGTATGAATATGCAAATGTAAATACCATCGTTCATGCGTGTTAGGAGCGTTTTTTGCTGTTCGTGGTGTTCTGTTCAAACACACAAGTCAAATAAAATACGTTAACTGAAAGAAGAACTAGACTAAAGTCCATTCAAAGGTTTTATAATTATCAGAGAGACAAAACACTCTAATAACTATCATCCAATTGCTTCAATTAGACGGTCCAATACAGCTTGATTCGTGTTTTCCAATTATCATAATTGGAAGGGATCCTGAATGTTTTCGCACCATTTGTAGTGTTTTAATGAGATAGTTACATCTATATTTAAATAAAATATATGATTAATCATCTCTGCAGATGTTAGAAAATGATCAGTAGCTCCGATATATTTCTGCTTGAGAAGGCGGGTCCTGATGGGCCATTATTCGTTTACGGTAACATGACCGATGATTTCGATTGGCTGAACAGCTGTCGACGTAACTGGTTATGTCATTCGGCTATAAAAAAGAGAGTTCTGTTGGTAACAAACACTTTGGTTCCGACACTCGAATAAGTGCCTGTGAAGCAATAGGAATTCTACGTGTAAGTATTGAACATTTTAATATCTTTGTGTCATTATATTACTGGTCGTGTTCAAAAACGCGGTCTATAAACACTCTCTCAAAATCAGTTGTCCAAAACATTTCATTTTCAAACTTAATAGACTGACATATATTTTCAACAGGTACAATGCATACAGATATTCGGTTATTACTATGCACAACTCTCGTGTTCCACGCGTTTGGACTGGAGGTTAAAAAGCGGTACGAGTTCGAAAATGTCATAGGGGGAGCTGGAAGTGCCCGAACTCCATGGAGGTCCGCCGCCTCCGGCAACTCGTCGCTTCACATGTTCAAAGGCGACCAGATACAGCTGACGCTGTGTGCCGACGTCGCGATGACACTCAGTATTGACGGCCTAATTTATTCGAACGACGGCGAGAGCGATACTATCGATGTATCAGTGAAATATAGCACGGGTGTATTTTTTCCTTACGGAACAGTGTTTACGGAGGAAACCAGCGGCGGATGGGGTAAGTTCTGGAACTCTTTTAAATCGTCCGTTCCTTTTCCCGCGACACCGCTTTTTCTGACACCGTGCACAAATACTACACTTAGGTTAACGGTCAATGTAGCGGACTGCTACGGTTCAGAATTCGACGCACTTGACGTCACACTTTCTACTAACGTTGCGAACGAGACGCTATGGTGTGACGCGAAGTTGATTTACGCAGCTAACCCAACACCCTGCGCTGTATAATAGACAATCCATAGCTGACCTCGACGCTAACTCCCACATTGGAAATGACAACGTCGGCGACGACACCAACGCAAACATTGGAAATGACAACCTTGGAATTTACAACTTCGGAGACGACGCCATTGCCGACATCACAGGTGGGTAGCGTGTGGCTATGATATTAATTAGCGAAAACATCATTTTGAATGATAAATAATCATATTATAACGAAAAATTAACTTTTCTGAAAAAAAATATTTCACTATCAAATATATATATATAACAAGGTATGCAACTCAAAATCAGCCCAATACGGGGTGCTTCGCTTTGAACAGCCATATCTTCATCAATTGTGCAGCGATTTTCACGATCTTGATCTTATTCAACGCAGAAATGAATTTACTTTCTGGAAATGCATATGTCTTGCAATATTTTTACAAATGCTGGGTCAACTTTTTAGAAATAACACGATACACAACTCGCATGACCCAGTTGACAGTGATCATGCTGTCTTTAAGACTGAAATCTTCACGGAGTAAAGGGCAACTTCCCTTCAAAGTTCATGTAGTTCGATACCATAACTCAATAAAACGTATGAAAAAACATTATTACCGTTCTTGTCGTTACATTCTGCATCAAGACTAACTGTCCAGCGCCGTTTGAAACCTTTGTTTACATACATTTCAACTAACTGACATTTTAAACATACGAGTGATTTCATTGGTCCAATGCGGAGGTGTGTCTTTACAACTTTACAATTCATTTCTGCGTTGAATAAGACCGAGATCGTGAAAATCGCTTCACAATTGATGAAGATATGGCTTTTCAAAGCGATGCACCCCGTTTTGGGCTGATTTTGAGTTGCATACCTTGTTATATATATATATTTGATATTAAAATTTTTTTTTTCAGAAAAGTTAATTTTTCGTTATAATATGATTATTTATCATTCAAAATGGTGTTTTCACTAATTAATATCATAGCCACACGCTACCCACCTGTGGCCGACATCTGTAAAAACGCCAACGTCAGCAACGCCAGCACATGTTGGTAAAAATGAACCAAAAACAGAGGCGGAAATTAGAATCAGCGTCCAGCAGAACAGCTTTCAAAGCGATTGCAAAGACGAATACAATCGGCGTTCAGTATCTGAACAAAGCAAAAGTGAACTCATCCTATGTAATTTACCGAACGTTTTCACTCAGTGACAAAGTAAACGAATGGACAATTCCAGCGAAGGCTCTCTCACCGTCGTTAGAAAACGTGCTGACGCTACATTTTGACCGCCTTGAACCGGGACCTGTAAATATTGACTACTTAAAACTTGCATTCAATCCGCGGAAATGGGGCACGCAATCGGTGACCATGCCCTTGGACTCGACAAGAAATTAGCGCGCGCTTAAATACAGAGAAAATGCGAGCAAGAAGAACAAGGATGTGGAAATACCTAAAGGCATGAATTTGTACGTAGACGGGAAACGCATCGACGGCGAAATGGAAAAGGTAGTCTTGATGCATAAACCAAATTTGCAAGTTTTCGCGATCTCGGAGAATGGCAAGATTAACGTGAATCACGTGACAACGTCCGGCAGACGACAGAACAGACGGACCATCGGTGAAGACGGCGAGGATCAACAAAAAGGAGCGTCCGGCTTTTTGATCGGTAATCCCGATAACAACATTGAGACGGTAGCGTTCAACACGAAGAATAACGATATCAAAATCACGTACGCGAACAGCACGTTTGTCACGTTTACCTTGCAGTATTCCGTACTGGAAACAAGGCTAGTCGTAACCGATACGAATATTGCCGACGGGTCAGTGACATTCTTCTCTACGCATATCTCCGATGGCCTCGCGGGCGCTAATGACGTCATCGTTGACGGTGGCGTTGCACGGAAGCACGTAATGGATCCAAGTGTCGGTAACTTGAGCGGTACGAGGTTCAAGTTCGTCAAGACGAATCCAGACCAGACGTTTGACGTCAGTGCTGAAACGGAGATCGTATTTCCCGTTCTGTTATCCGGTTAATAGTTTGCACGTCGGCTGCAGAGCCATTTACATTTGAAGTGAGCGGCTATTGTCCATTCATTTCTGTAGTAATTCTATTTATAGAGGTGTGACATCATTGATTTCGTCCGACCTCCATGCCAATGTGTCATTTCAACATGTTTTTTTTACGAAGAAACAGACAAGCATAATGTATTGCATTATTGATGAAAAGCCATGTTTTAACTGATAACTTTACATTTGTTTTCAATTCAAACACTCGTAAAAGTTCTATGCGTTTATACTTATACGTGAATAACATTGGTTGTACTTGCGTTGTAATTTTGTTTCTACTTTATCTTCCGAGCACGCATACAAATATATGTATTAAAGGTAAAAAAAACTATTGTTTATTCATAAAATCCGGTGGACCAGAATAGTTCTCAAAATGTAAATGAAGTACATATTGAGCGAATGGCAACAATAGGTCCTAGAGACACAAGATGTCCTTTTAGCATAAGCGTCTTATACACATTGGCGGCATTGAAAATAGTACGTCACATAACGAGAGAAACAACGTATCAAAACACAATGCCGGTTGAGGGTAATATTAAGTAGGAGACTATATTCCAATCACATCTGCAGTTCGCCAAGTAAATAGTCCAACATCACGTGCCCTTAGTCCATTGACCATAACATTAGTGCATTAGTCATAAAATAAATAAGAAAATGTTTCTATACACGAAATGTAACATGTGTTACTTAGTCACCTTACGCAAAACGATATGTCATATAAAACGTTTCAACCCTATCATTTAATTTCAAAGAGTTATATAAAATCGATTTTAAATAAGCACAACAGCTTGCCAAATCAACAACATCAAAATGCAATCCTTGTACTGAAACTTCATTTATAGCTAACTAATATATGGAGAATGCAAATGAGCCTCGGTTGGGAAAACGGGTTTTAATGCTGGTGCGTTTAGTCTCGTCCCAAATCAGCCTTTTCAGTCCGCAATTAGGGACGACACGTTCCGTCGTAACTGGACTTTAGATAAGAAGATACTTCATTAAAACGACACATACAATTAAAGCAGAAAGTGTCGTCCCCGAATCAGGGACGACACTTTACGCACTTGCATTGAGTCTGGATATGCCACAGAGAGGCTCAAATCAAAAGTTTGTTTATTGTAAAACGCAAAAAAATAAGCGCTTAACGCAAAAACAAAACATCACCAAGACAGGAGCTCAATACAATGTTATGTCAAATGAACTGATTCCTATACAAACATGGATTTGTTGTTATATAGCAAAACGGTACAATATGTGCCAAACCTTTACCATTTGTTCATAAAACTATTGTCATAATAGTTAGATTTAAAACACAAAAATTGAATAAGCTTTAACTGTCTCAAACCTATGTGTTTTAATAAAAATTGCATACCCCTTTAAACGGTACATTCACCATATTCAGGTTCGCAATTGCGCCATAGAAAAATACCTCGCTAGATCATCCTAAATATACCTTGATACAGAATTGACATGCACACGATGTTTCTCAGATGTATTCGGACGTGTTCTTTAATGTGATTGTATGGCTATGTAAACACAAACATATTGTTGGCAATTTGACAACTGGACCATATGGAAGTCATCGCTTTTACTCACAACCACCATCAACTCCTTTTATGGGCGACAAAGTTTTTTACTCGAATTTACATTTGTTCGATTACATTTTAAATACCAGATGTTGTGCCGATGATTGATGGAAAATCATACGCATTTCCAAGTGAAGAATCGATTGAGCATAACGGCACTTCGACTATTCATGTAGAATCGCACATGGAAAGCATTGCGTGTAATGTATCAACTGTTTAAAACCCATTTAAAAAATATAACTTTATATCTTTCTTGATTAGTTACTGAGTTAATTCTCTTTGCTTACTGTTCAAATTGCTTAGGCGTAATGACGATCTTGGACCAGGTATAATGACATCATCTATGACGTACGCAGTGGGTAACGACACCGACTTCAGAACGTTCCCGGATATCATACAAAAGGGAAAACCAAACCAATAACATTAACAAGAGCTGACCCAAGACATAAACACTCGACTATTTTTGCGTTTTGCTAGTGCAATGTAAATATATCTGTCAGTAATCTGATATAATGACTTTGAGGACATATTTGATGGTGAATATCTTGATAAGTTACAAAGTTAGTCATATGCAAATTTAAACCTGAAACTTACAATACAAATGACTGCCACATAAAACTACACTTTTATTTTTTATCACTAAATTTATTTTAATTTAAATAACTATGCGATCCTATGCACCTTTTCCTAAGCTACCGAAACACACATTTCACCGACAAACGTTGATAAAAACTATTGTATATGCTTTGCTATGAATAATAACAGTGACCTTCACCTTTTTCTGAATGCAAACCCAAGCTAAGCCCATCGTGACACATCGGCTATCTCCGGACTCCTCCGTAAGATTGATTTATGGAATAAATCGTCTACTGATCCAGCGTGAAGCTAAGCCTGCCATTTATGCAAGTTTCGCACCAAGTTGCAGCATTATTTCTCAGAGCAAAGTCATTAGCGTGAAGAAAATGGCTAAAAGGTAAAAGCGACTTTAACACGAAAGTCCCCGGCTAGGTCTCTTTCTACGATATATTCATATCAAATTGCAGCGAAATATATCCACCTACCGGTAAACTTACGTTATTGAAAGGAATTCGTGTTCCTAAATTATATTTTAACAAAAAAAACATAGTCTAAAGTACATAAGTAGCATTATTCCGCTAAATGGCAAGTTAGAGTTGAGGCCCTTGTTTGGTGACCCTATATAAAGACTACTTAGAAAAATTGATATTTAACTGATGAGTAGAGATAGAGATATAAAGTTGTTTCACGCAAACGCAACCTGAATTTGCCAAGTACAAAACTGGGCATAATTATGCGTAATTGCATTTCTTAGTTATAAGCCTTGATTATTGATCATAAATAACCTAAAGAATGGTATGAGGTTTCAAATGAATATATGTAGTAGTTAAACAGCCATGCAACCTTAAAACCGAATAAGTATGTTAAGTTTTATTTAAATTTATGTTGTGGAAATATAAATATATAAATATAAATATATTCATGTACACATGTATTTGTGTCTCGGACAGACGTCTATGAGGCTTCCAGTGGTTTGTGTGTGTCTACGCGGTGAGATTAAAGGGACCTTTTCACAGATTTTGGCATCTATTGAAGTTTGTCATTAAATGCTTTATATTGATAAATGTAAACATTGGATCTAAACAGTTCCAGTAACAATCCAGGAATTAAATTAAAGAAAGAAAAAAGTAACCCTTAACTGGAATAAAAGTCTATCGCTTAGACCACTCGGCCATACGCGCTCTTACCATGAGAGATGTATTTTATACTTTATATAAGCAATCCTCGTGGTATCACAAAATATAAGTCTAACAACAGAATTCTCCAAAGTATTCAATCGTTCCGCGATGCAACACTATAATTTTCAGCTTTTTAAATCGTCAAAAGATGCATACATGTATAATGGACATTTTAGGGTATGGTAAATGTTCAGTAATACTGTTGCCTAGCAAATATCATAACAACAACGAAAATTTGCGAATCTGAAACATTTTTTTTTACAATTTTGTCAATTTACCAAAACGTGAAAATGCCCCTTTAAAGGGGCCTTTTCACAGATTTTGACATTTTTTAACTTATTCATTAAATGCTTTATATTGATAAATGTAAACATTGGGTCGTAAAAGCTCCAGTAAAAAATCAAGAAAAAAAATAAAAAAAGGAAAAGAACATGGCCCGGGGGAGGTTTCGAACCAGTGACCCCTGGAGTCCTGCCAGAGTCCTAAAGTAAAAACGCTCTAGCCTACTGAGCTATTCCGCCGAGTACACATTCTTGACGTATTTTATACATTATATAAGCAATCTTCGTAGTTTCACAAAATTTAACGACAAAAACAAAACTCTCCAAATTATTCAATCGTTTCGCGTTGCAACGCTTTATAATTTTTAGGTTTTAAAATCGTCAAAAGATGCATATAATGGCTATATTAGAGCATGGTTAATGTTCAGTATTACTGTTTCCTCACAAATATCATAACTAAAACGAAAAATTACGAATCTGAAACAACTTTTTTCAATTTTGTCAATTTACCAAAGCGTGAAAAGATCCCTTTAAACCATTTTAGTTTATCTTTTACTCGTGTTTTTTACCATGACAGCGATCACTGGTGATTGTTAAAGGAAGTAACCACTACTTCCGAGCAGAGATTAAACAGGTTCAAAATTAGCCCATTGAATCCCTGGCGCACTAATAAACAATCTCATTCTGATAACCATCTACTAAAATATTGATATAACATTTGTTATGATGTTGTTTTTTTTCTGTTTTATTTCTTTTTGTTTTTCTACCTTGAAGAGTACATAATAAATGACCAATAATTTAGAAAATTGCACTGATTTTTATTTAATGATAAAAAATACAAACTTATAATTCTTCCAGATCTGGAAGGTTTTCACTTGTGATAAAAAAGAGGTTAATGTCATGGAGATAACATCTGCGATGAATTTGAACGAACAGGTCCCCACGATATACGCACAAGCTGCAAGCTGTCCTTTTTAAGTCACAAGTTGGCCATGAAAACATTTCTAAATAAAAATAATATTGTACCTTTTAATCATTATAAATACCAGATTTTATTTGTATTTAAATAACATGATATTAAAAATATATATTAATTGTTGATGATGAAAACCAGGCTTCTATAAAAGAAAGAAGAAGGGAGAATCACACAATTCGTTAACAGGTTTATTATAAGCTTCGGCCACAATTTTTCGATGAAATTCAGACGGACAAACGACCATGAAAAAAACCCTCATTTAATGACAAGTTTTCACTGTTTTAGAAAAAATTAATTGGAAATAAAGCGTTAAAAAATATGGTGTAAGGACTGGCAGCAAATGTTCAATTGTTTGTTAAAATTGCTTTAATTGCATTGGAAGAGAGGTGGTAGAGATGCAAGTCTTGAAATAAAACATGCTAAATATTTAAGCGCAATTGATTTGAAATGTGTTTCCTTTTAATTAAAGAAGCTTCAAGCTAAGTTATATTTAAAATGTGCTTAGTTTATTTTTAGGTATTGTGGTACTGCATTTATGGAAAGGGATTGATGTTCGATCATTGATGTTTCACGAGTTGAAGTGCTTGGTATAGAGCTGCCTGTGGTTAATCTTAGTCAGGGGTGATCACTCAGTAAAACTCGATTCGGCGAAGGTTTATCCTTCTTTATTCCCTTGCATATTTCAATTTGTGTGCATACCTTCATCGTTCATTCTTCAATATTGGTATTTTCAAACGCCACAGTAAAATTCACCAATTATATATAGAATTAATAGTCTGCCATTTTCATTTTATTCGGTTTACAAATCTACATTGTTAAAATAACTCTCAATCCTTGAACACAATAAACCCACGATGTGAGTACACATTATACGTACATGATGTATAATTATGATATAGAGTCGATGCGGCTAATTCCGTACGGGCGTCTAATTTCGTACACTATTAATTTATTGTTTATATCTTCTTAGTTGGGTTACACAACACTGAATTAGCCGCATCGACTCTATTTGACACGACGGAAAATGGGTCAACAAGAATGTGATTCCTTTCTCAATTTTAATCACGATAATTAAAACTTTTTCAGTTTCGCGTAAAGGCTGTTTCTGATTGGATAATTAGATCGCGTGACATGATTTTTTCATTTCTCGATTGACAATTTCCGTATGCATATTCAAATGTATAAATACATGACCGTCATACGTTTTGAGCGATATAAGTTATAACTTTACCGGTTCATAAAAAGAATGTGAAGTGTGTAACGTTTGCTTTCCGTTGCGCGCTTTGGTGCCTTCAATTCTGAGTGCTCAAATCGGTCATTTAAATGGAAGAAAAACTCATTTTGGAAACCCTCGTAAGAAAGTCAAGTTAATTAACGAAGTACATGTAGTTAAGTTCTATGAATGAAATTCCATTTTGATGACGCATTTTCACATGTTTTCACACGTTATTTCACCTGACAAAACAATCATGTTTGATTGGTTTAATTTTATAGAGTTGCAGAGCGACACTAGAAATGTGAACAAGTCATAGTTATGCATGTTACGTTCTTTATGTTTATGATATAAAGAGTTAATAGAGATATTTAGTATGAGTAACATATGGAGATCCAATTACCGGTACATCAAATTTGCGTACCATATGTGCGTTAATTTCATTTGTTTATTTGTTTTGTTGAAAATGTAATGCATACATGAATATTGGGCCGTGCTCTGTGAAAAGGGGGTTTAATGCATGTGCGTAAAGTGTCGTCCCATATTTACCTGTGAAAACCGGACAGGCTAAGCAGGAATTAACCATTAATTAGTTAAAATAAATTAATTAAAAACGTGGTTAAAACATACCTGCAAAATTATTAAAATAATTCAACAACAAACATGGTTAAAATAATTTAATCGAAAACTTGGTTAACACTAACCTGCAAAATGATTAAAATATTTCAACCACAAACATGGTGAAAATAAATTAATCAAAAACGTGGATAAAACTAGCCAGTAATTTGGCTAAAATAATTCAACCACAAACATGGTTAAAATGAATTAATTAAAAACATGGTTAAAACTAACCTGCAAAATAATTTAAACAATTCAACCACAAACATGGTTAAAATAAATTTATCAAAAACATGGATAAAACTAACCGGTAATATAACTAAAATAATTCAACCACAAACATGGTTAAAATGAATAAATTAAAAACGTGGTTAAAACTTACCTGTACAATAATTTAAACAATTCAACCACAAACATGGTTAAAATAAATTAATCAAAAACATGGATAAAACTAACCAGTAATATAGCTAAAATAATTCAACCACAAACATGGTTAAAACACGGGATGAGCCAGCCGCGCATATTCTTTACTACTAAAAAACACGAAATTTCATGCCGGCACATATAATGATTTACAGTATGCGGAAAAAGGATTATATTACATTTCATTAAATATATTAAAATATTCAACATTTAAATGTTGGTTGCCAGTTTGTATGTTTCGTTCAGTTCCGATGCGCAGGAATTGTTTGGAGTTCAACAATAAAACAAAATTTTATAATCATTCTAGTAGATCTCATGCAAAAACACAGTCTATGGAAGCCATGTACATAATATGTCTTCGGACGTAAGTGTAAAATGTAATAGATTAAGTGTTCCAGTGCTGTAATGTGACAACATTCAACGTCAACGTATCATTAACGAATATGTTTCTATCAAAATAGAATACCACTGAGCATAACTGGGCTTAATGCGTGTGCGTAAAGTGACATCCCAAATAACTGGGCTTAATGCATGTGCGTAAAGTGACATCCCAAATAACTGGGCTAAATGCATGTGCGTAAAGTGACATCCCAAATAACTGGGCTTAATGCATGTGCGTAAAGTGACATTCCAAATAACTGGGCTTAATGCATGTGCGTAAAGTGACATCCCAAATAACTGGGCTTAATGCATGTGCGTAAAGTGACATCCCAAATAACTGGGCTTAATGCATGTGCGTAAAGTGACATCTCAAATAACTGGGCTTAATGCATGTGCGTAAAGTGACATCCCAAATAACTGGGCTTAATGCATGTGCGTAAAGTGACATCCCAAACGAGCGTCTGCATTCCGCACGCCTTAGAAGAGACGACACTTTCCGCCTAGACTGGTTTTTTGTTTAGATGAGACTTCCTTACGACGATAAAAGCTTGCTTATAATTCTTTGAACTTCCTTAAAACTTAAGACAATATTTGAGTTTAAACAATAATACATTATCCTTTTTGCAATGCATACACAACGCTACATGAAAAGGTGTCTATACATTTATATACAAAGCGGAAAGTGTCGTCGCTGATTAGCTTGTGTGGGCTGCACAGGATAATATGGGACGACACTTTACGCAAAAACATGAAGCCCAGATTTCCCAGAAGGCGGCTCAGATCTGCAGTGACAACAGACAGTCCAAATTCTCTCAGGCTTTTTGCAGATCTATGTGTCCGCCTTGTGATCGGGAAAATGCGAGTTCGATTTCTAATGAACTAGTTAGAGACCACTTCGTCACATCTATATTGTTGGTACGTTGTTAGATTTCACAGGCAACTGAAACTTTGACTGTGAGGGTGTTTGTAATAGAAATTTTCATTTAATCGATGATTTACAGAAAGAAAATACAGTGTCTCCAGATGGCATTGTGTATAAATTATCACCAGCATATTACGTTGTCACTAGAACTAAATTACAAGATGGCTAGCAATATAAATTAGCAGCAGAAGATCATGAAAGTAATAACATGACGGCTATCGCTAGACGAATATCACTATTATATGGGCCGTGCTCTGTGAAAAGGGGGTTTAATGCATGTGCAGTCCACACAGGCTTATCAGGGACTACACTTTCCGCTTTTATGATATTTTCCATTTTAAAAAAGTCTCTTCATAGCAAAAATCTAATTTAGGCGGAAAGTGTCGTCACTGATTAGCCTGTGCGGACTGAACATGCATTAAACCCTTATTGATAAGTGCTCCACCGTGTTCAATATAAAACCTAATCCATACGTTTTATTAAATGGCGTCTGTAATAGAGAAAAATGAACGAAAACACCGCCAGAACGCATGTCCTGTAACGAAACACTCACATGCGAACGTCCAGTATGTGATTACATTCGATCCTCAAATCAGACTGTAAAATTCGGAAAGTAAATGGACATGACGTAACGTCATCCGACGTGAACGTGACGTTACGCGCCAATACTCTGAAGTCACTGCATTATATGCTGTTTATCAATGCTGCATTTACTTCCGGTATTGTCAACAAAAGGAAACGCTATGTGAAATTTTATATATAATCGTTTACTGAAGAAGGCCTGTGGCCGAAATATTTTATAAAAGAGTGACTGTATCAAGTTTTAATAATTTCCTCCCTCTGGAGATCCAATGTAAAGAGTAGTTTATATACAAATGTATATATATTGACGAGTGTCAATATGTATACACATCGTAACACTCGATAATGCAGGCGCAAGATGAGAAAACTGTAATGCACTGGTTGCCGTGTCACATAAATATGGAAAATGAATACATGATTTACATTTTAAATAAAACGAGTTCATTAACAATATTCGAAAAGAAAGTTAAACAATATAAAACTAACATTCAAACAACCATTTTCAGAAAAACAAAAGAATTGATTGCATGTAATAAATTCATCAAACCTTCAAATAATTTCTTAGTGGAAACTGTGTAAAGCATAGAAATGAATTCATATTGGATCTACGTGGCATTTTAATGTATAGAATTAGCGCAAAGCTTACTATACCCTTCACAATTACTTAGGACAACTCAAACATCATAAATAAATAATGTATGAACTGCGGACAAGTTTTAACAATAAGAGTTGGCAAATAATTTTGTCAAGTTGAATTTACATATACGGTGAACCATGATACACAAAAGAACTAAAAAACAATTATGTTTCATTATTTTCAATTTCGCCAACTATGAATACCGCAAGATACTCCTATACGATATCGTTTTTTAGGGGCGTTGCCTCAATCGCAACCACAACTCTTTTTTAAACAACTTAACTATGTGGGAAGCATCGGTCATCTCCTTGGTGGAACGAGAATGTCGACGCAGCGAAAGGCTTTTTGCAGAGCAAGCTGGCAATTAAACACGTTTGTTTATCACGAATGCGAACATAATATAAAAAAAAACTGACTTACGTTAAAAAGTAGTAAAACAAAGTCAAACACTTCTACGTCGGTTAGATCCCCAATATAGCATATCCACTTGATGCATCTTTAAACGAGTCGTCGAACGCCTCTTTAAGTAGGGGGCTTTGCAGTCTGTCATGAATATTCATTGATGTAGATGTTGACAAATCTTTATTGATGCTTATTGTGAACCAGCTCGCATCAAAATAAATAAATTCCACTTGGTTTGTCCAATAACCCGATTTTACATATACTGGCAACATTCTCAATTAATTATGTAACATTTTGGACGTTTCTAACATAACAATACATGTCCAACAGAACTGCTCTCATATTTTGTTTAATTTGCCATCTCTTAGAACATCTTCTAACGAATGCATCGTGGATTGTTTCAACATAATGAATGATCTGCTTCTGCAGAACCCAATTCTGTGTTCTAACAATAGCGCTCGGGGTCAGATCTAGTGCGAAACAAACACTTCCGCGATTTCATATGACGCAATCCTCGTTGTGTTGGTTGGAACTATTTGAAGTTGTAAATTTTGTTTATGGACATACTTCCTGTGCGTGGCAGTGTCTTTCATAACACATCGACTGATATCCGTCTTTGACAGAACAAATCCTTTTGCTCACCAGAGTCGGCGACACTTTCTCTGAAAATATAAATTACTTATTATAATTTTTTTATACAAGCATATTTATGACAGTGTAAAGGAAGTTCCATCAATATCGCCTAAACACAACATAATCTAGATATACACGTATCGTATAATTCAAATAACAGTTAAATGTCAGCGTGTCGTTTTTGAAGTAGGTACTGACATAAATATTAAACACATAGAAGTCTCTTAATAACAACAAGTAATTTGTTACAAATAAAGAAAAATTGACTTGTAAATATAACTATCAGAATAATTAAAATAACTGTAAACGCCGTGCAACTGCATTATTTAAATGCGATCCCGCGAAATATTATGTAGTATCAAATATTACACTTTTATTACAAAAAAGCGTTGCAAAACTTAAAATCCTAAGAGTTTTGATCGAAACATGTTTGGATGCTTGTTGTACCCCGTGTTTTACAATACAGCGGTCAGGTAATCCACTGAAAAGTTTGCTTCATAAGCTTGTCGTATTCTAATTCACGTTTTATCAGTACAGAGTGCTCATACGTGTACTTGTAATTGACAAATGCACATACACATGTATATATGTATTTATATGGTATTTATTTTATTGAGTTATCCAATAATTTATTATTCCTTTACATTTAAATCCTTTTAGTATTAAACATGCTTGCATATATTTCACAATCAAACAAGCAATTCATTCAACTTCACATTAGCTCTACGTGTGAGTTATAAATGTTGATAAAGTATACCGTATACGGATCAAACACCGGGTCTGGAACACACGAATTAGCGAATGACAACTTTTTCAAATCGTCCTTTCTTTCTAAAGTCAAGAAAATAAGTGAATGGAATGAACAGAGTCTAAAACGATAAAAGCCATAAAACACGTGTCGTTAATGTTAGTTTTGATTAGCCCGTTGCACAGAAAGCAGTGTGCGTTTTTGCATTTGCCGTTAAAAATCAACGTGTAGGAATGGCACACGCTTTCGGTTATACTGTCGTATTTGCGTCATTCCCATGTCATGTCGCATTTTATAGTTATCAAATGTCAATATTCATGTTGTTGGACGATGACGTTGTAGTAAAACTGGGAGTCAAGAAACTTAGGTTAACCATTTGGCTTATCCAAAAGATCATATACATGTCATTTACACTGTCAAATAGGTAACTAAGTTAAGCGATATCATATATCAACGTGGTTACATATCGCACATAATCTGTTGTTTGTTTTTGTATTTCAAAGTGCGGTTTTGAAAAGTAGTCAAGTGCATTAAGATCGCAAACGGATCCTCGAAGTGAATTTTATGATAGGCCTTCTCAAATTTAATGCTTTTTGTTGTTTATCGAGAAATTCTGGAAAACAACGTGAACAGCAGCATGACAATACATTTACAAAGCCAACTGCGTCTTATATAAACGTGTAAACTAAATTATACTAAGGTACTATTCTACGTGTGCTGTTTAACGTCACATTGGTGGATGCTAGCACTAACATGTTCAGTTCGAAAAGATTACTGTTCGCAATAATTACTTTTACGGATGGATTATTTATTTGTTAGTCTAAATACTGCGTTGTGCGAAGACACTAAAGTTGGCGATCAACCAACCAAACTGCCATTGTCGACAAGACATTAACTGTGGTCAAATTCAGAGAACAGTATTCATGTATTTTTTTATTTATGTTATTCCACCATGATTGTTTATAGATTGAGGTTTAGTATGATAAATATACTTGATACGTATGTGACACGACTTGTTTCGATGATGAATCCGGCTATTCGATAAATCGAAGTACTTGTGAAGAGTGGTTGTAAAATGTTGTTAACTTAAGTTGTTGTTATTGCGTGGATTAAGGGAGGTATTATCCTATATCTACCTATATGGTTTGAATCGAATTAGAATATTTATTTGATGGATTTAACAGGTCAAATGAACAAACCAACTTCCGCTTTTCAGATCTAATAACTAAGCTGTACAGACTTTTTATAATCGAAACATAGTTGAACTTATGCAACGACAGTTTCGACATCTTAAGTATTTTCTATCGTTCAATGTTAAACCATTGATACGGGAAATTAATATAAATTTGAGACAGCATAAGCTAATATGCACATCTATCAAGTAAATTACCACGAAATGATCGTACATGGAGTTTGAAGAGCATCTAGTGTCGCCCTCCGACGGAGTTTCATTCTTGTCTGAATTAGTTTCTTCATCGGCGATGAAGAGTAGAAGTGCGGTATAAGGTAAGGGCGTGAATGGTGACCAACATGTATCATCTATTTCAGCCCTTCCATGACCATTACATATAAAACAATTCGTTTTTTATTTGCCTTTATACAAAGATTCGTACAAAAGGCATGCTTTTTCGACGAAACTGTTATAGTCTCGCCAATTGCCAATAATGTTGCATTTGTCTATCACACTTTCCGCCTTAACTGGTTTTTCGTGTAGAAGAGACTGTCTTTAAACGAAAAATACCATAAAAGCGGAAAGTGTCGTCCCTGATTAGCCTGTGCTAATCTGGGACGACTCTTTACGCACATGCATTAAGCCCAGTTTTCTCAGAACGCGGCTCGAATATGAATGCCCGTCATAAGCCGACGTCCAGTCTAATGGACGGATCTGTGGATACACGAACGTTCCATATTTTATTCAAAGCAAACTCGTCGTTGGACAACCGTGCATTTTAACGGTAAGGACAGCAAGCGTTTCCGCATTAGTTGCTACAAAGACATTCTTTACATGGCATTTGTGTATATAAGCCGTTACGAAACAATGCCGAAAAGTCATTTGTCGCCAAGTAACACGTGTCGATGTACGGACAACGTGTCCGATATTGCTCCACCATCGCGCACATGAAAGTGTCATTTCACCAGGATAACCATCGTTAAAAAGTGTTGAATGCAGACTTACAACTGCGTGTAGCAGAATCAGGAAATATCTGCGCACTGACACTATGATGTTAGCGTTTCCGATCGCAAAAATCGCCAAAGCTGGCTATTGAAGTTAAATAAATGTAATCGGCGAGTGTCTAAACAATCGATTTATCTCTGTAATTTTATCAATATATCCTACTTTAAATGAGCACGCGGTACTTAAATTCACATGCACTTGCCATAAACACCATATGGAATAATATATAATTCACTGTTTATATATCACCCCCTACAAAAATGACCTATTCTGATTGGCTTAGAGCGGTCACGTGCACATGGTGTATTTTTCATACACCCCGAGTAATTTCCATACACCCCGAGTAATCGAGAAGTCGGTTGAGATATAATCATTACACAGTTAGTAACTGATGGTGTATGGGATATACACCCTCAGTACTTCCATACCATACTCGAGCTTCGCTGTCGTATGGTATGAAATTACTGAGGGTAAATATCCCACATACCATCAGTTACTAACAGTGTAACTAATAATACATAAAATGAAGCACATCTGGAATATTCAAACCACATATGCCTCAAGGGAAATGCTCCCACTATTTTGCTGTCGCCAAACTGTAATGTTCACCGTCCGATAGGTTTAGAGGATGCATATATGAGGGCGTCGTTACAGGTTGGATGACATGGCGATAATACCTGATTTGGCCCCAGTATGAAATTATGTGCTGTATAAATAACCAGCAGCTGTCTTTTAGATAAATGCGACCTCCCATAATCACATTGTATAACGTCACTGTCAATATATGAACATTAATAAAATGATATGATATGAACATAAACGAAATGACGCGTTTATTTTTTATGTGCAAACGGTTCTGCTAAAATATATTTTGAAAGCTAAATTAATAGTATGCTTGAGGATTCCAATACATAATAATAATAATAATAATAATAATAATAATAATAATAATAATAATAATAATAATAATAATAATAATAATAATAAAATAATAATAATAATAAAATAAAAAATAAAAAATAATAATGTTGCTATTCATTCTTTGATAATCTCTCCCTCAAGCGTCAGAAATGTGGCAACTACTTTTTCCCAAGTGCCAACCGGATAATAAAGACTATTCAAAGGACGAAGTTTAACGATCAAACATCGGGTTAATGCGTTAGTGAGACAGTGTAACAAAAGTCGTATTTGAAATTAATACAGTTCTGATTTCTTTATAACCAGTCAACATTACGACTACAAAAGATATCTGAAAAACGCATTAGTCGATTTATATCAGTCAACTCTCACATTTGTTAGCCCCCGAACGCCAATCTTATAATCAAACAGAACTATCGTGTAATTATTATACAGAAACATGGCACTAATAAAAGCACTACATTCAACAACGGAACAGAACATTTCGATAAACTGGTCGGCCAGTGTGTATTTCGAAGTTTATGAAGTCCTTACGCCTTAAGGCTGCAATATGTGTGTTCCCAAGCACTGTCTAAACAATGTTTCTAGACTCACGAAAGATGGGACGAATTTCGCATTAAAGCTGCTATTCCAGCTACCGGGGGGTATTCCGTTTTTACTAAAAGATTTGGGTGTGGTCTGATATTGTGGGTAGAAACCGGAGTACCCGGGGGAAACCCCATCCGTCCGGTATTGTAACCATCAACCAAATTCACGTGCGCCAGGAGCTGGGATTGAAGCCGGGTCGCCTCGCGTGCACCAACGACAGCGCTCATCGACAGGCTTTTCGTCCTGCACCTTCATAGCACCATCCTACAGTTACGTTATTGACACTAGCTCTGCGGAAACAAAGATAAATGCCAGTTAAGAGGATTGAAAGTTCTAACAACGAATATGGAAACCGGACAAATTGTTTCAATAGTGATTTCTGAATTTCTGATTTGAAATTTTAAATGAACACTTAATTCAAATTAAAATGAATTTAAAAGTATCCATTAATTAAATATTTTCCTTAGTGATATCACAGAAGCACGTTTTTCTAAGTAAGCACTGTCTTCCCCGGATTTAACGCCACATGACAAGCCCAAAATTCGAGTTCTTATTTATTTATTTATTTCAAAATATGATGATTAACACAAAGAATGAAGATCTAAGATTATCCAAATATTAATCCAATCGACTCCGATAAATCCAATAATCCAATTAATCCGATTATTTCACTTCGTTAACAATCACGATAATACGACCGCGAATGACTGGTTGTTGTTTTCTTAGCGGTACATGTTGGCCCAAAAAGTGAGCGTATCAATAAAACATCATAGCATCACTTTATTTTATGCTTTCCGGTGGTTTATAGAGAAATATCAATGAATTAAAACTGATAATTTCGCTGTTTCAAAGAGGCAAAATTAACGGTGAAAATTATCGATAATTTTCACTGTTTAATGTGAAATGACGTCATTTTTTACGAAATGACGTCATTATCCCAGCGAAATTCTTTAGATCTAGTTAAACTCTTTAACAATGTATATAAACGGTGAAAAAAAGCATAAAATAAAAAAAATGTTGGATTCGGTGGAATCGATTTTAATTCACTCGTGATCATAGAAAATATATATTTTTACTCGTGGCTGCGCCACTCGTGAAAATATTATTTTCTATGATCACTGTGAATTAAAATCGATAAAACACCGAATCCAACAAATATCCTCTATATATTTTTCAATTAACGTATGTTGTTTAAAATCGAAAAATGAAAAACAACAGCTGTATTTATAATTGCGATATATTTAACTTTCGCGAGACAAAGTGTGATTGTACGACATTATAGATGTAGACAATTTTAATTTACTTTAAGCTCAGGATATAAACTTTCGCCAAGATATCGCACATTATAGGCTTGGTTATTATAAATCATTTTGTTAAGCACGATACTCTGGCCGATAACTAGATGTTAGAGTGTATCGTTTAATGTTGCTCGTATTGATAATTTAGGTAATCGTTGGTCAATTATAATTTTATAACTATCACACATTTTGATAATTATGATGCATTAGTTCATATCTTTTATTTTGAGGAAATCTATTGATAAATAATCGAGAAACAATGAAAAAGTCATCTTTGCGTTAGAAGTGCGATAGAAAGTAGATTGAAGTATTTCGAGTCTTGGGTCAGATTATTATAGAAACTGTTATTATTATTTTTTAATGTATGGTTTTACGTACTGTCCTAGAAGCGATGCTATAGGCATACGTCATCAAAAACAAGTTTATGTAGAGATGATTTTTCCGAAAAAGGTTCAAGTTAAATTCAATATCTATTGATGTTTAAACACCAAAGCGTTGCATTTACCGCTACAAAGCGTTGATCAAGAGCGCCAGATAATTTTTTCAGCCGAGGGTTATTTCGCTCACTAATTTTTTTATTGATGAGTAAAAATCAAAATCCGATCATTTTTAGGAGTATTTATGTTCTAAGGATCTGAATTAATAATAGATTGTACATGTAGTGTTAACTCGCTATAACAAGCAGTCTTGTACACAAAAAAGCAATCCATTTTGTTTTATTTAACTTTTTTTTTATTTGCCCTTGGCTTATAAGCAGCCATTAATCTCGTTTTCCGTCTTGATTTGGCAAGCAACTGTTTAGCACACACTGTACAGCCTCGATCAAAATCTTCTTAGCTTGGCCCACAAAACTTGTTTATTATATGTGTATTTCGGCTGCCATTTAACAAGTGCTTTAAGGAAAAATGTTTTTTCCATAGTGCCACACAAGAGATGAACTGATAGCAAACATTATATGCTTGATGTTTGGCGATTTGGGTTTTTTCGAATGTGATGTCAAATGTTTTCACCGTACGCGTATATCGATTCTCAACAATGCAGCGGGGAGCCCGTTGTGTCAGCATCGGCCTTTATCGTGGGCCAAAATGAAATGATACCGTTCTGACTGAGGAATAAATTAGGTCGGGAATCACATTCTATACATAGATGGTGATTTTACTACGTGTGGACACAATGACTTGAACCAGTCATGTTTACATGAATTTATAAGCATATATAAACGGCTAATACGCATTGAAATTGCACACGATGCGTAATCCGAATTTAGCCAGGAGTTTTTCACAAAAAAAATTAAGTCATGCGTATTTTCTTTTTTTTCATGCGTATTTTACGCAAATACGCATCTTATCCGACCCTCTGCGATGATCCCAGTTTAAGTCATGTTTTGTTTAAAGCTCGTGTTTGGTTTAGAGATATTGGATATTCTCTTCTGATATAGTTCCGTCATGTCCTTGTTTGCCATATTGAATTTACTTACGAGTTCATCCAAAGACATAAAGCATACTTCAAATTACATGTGTGTGTGAGTGTGTGTGTGAATATTTTTTATTACTGTTATGGACATGCAATGTTTCTGCTGATAATGTACAAAATACATGCATACACATAATTCGGACACTTTTTATTATATCGAATGTATTACTACACAGAAAATAACCATCTTTCTTTGAGAAACAGTCAATAATAACATTTTAGCATACGGTTTTGCATTAAATCACTTTTTCAGTTTTAGTTTTTCTGGTAATTAACAGTGTCTACATGGAATTGAATAATATGGCAATATAAAAGTCATGGTCGCAATTAACATATTATACAAGGAAGCATGCACCCGATTGAAAAAGGATTGCTTGTTCGCAACTATGCTATGATTGGAATGCTTATGAAAGATACTTTAACCAGAATTAGCATAAATCTATTCAGGGATTCTCATTAACAATATTGCAATCCCCCTGTATTAGCTGTACTTAACCGTCAAAGCTATGTTTTTTTAGAATCTGTCATTGCCGAGCAATATTTTCGTAACATTGTATCTAAGCCGAGAGGGATTGGACGAGTATCGTAGGGTTTGGTTATCGGGAAAGTCTAGGTATCCCAAAACACTCATGCTTTTGTTGCAATAATTAAATATGTCCTGCGCTTCATTGAGTTTGATTTCAGACCTCCATTCTATCGACGTTGCAGTAGAATTCCTCCGCTGCGTGCAGTAGTTACAACCGTCTAAGCTAGACTGAGTTTGGCTTTTGACAAAACGAGCGATTTTGTCATCAAATTTCAGTCCGCCAAAAGCATATAAATCTTTTGAAGCTTCTAATGGATGTTCTGCAATGTCTTCATATTGCACTAGCTTGATTATCGACGGATGAAATTTCATCAACAATTTGGTATCAGATAAATCATTTTGCAGCCTAGAACAGAAAATGGCTGGTTGTATAGTAGCTGCCTCTTCTATATGACCATGCGGCAAAACATTTCGTCTCGAATTTATTATCGCCCTTGGGTCTCGCACTAGATGGATAATCTTCATGTTAGGAAAGAATAGTAAAAGCTCGATTGCCTGCTGAATGGGAAGACGAATAAACTTCAGGACAATAGTTTTCGATTCCAAACATCGCTGACGAGCACTACGAAGAAACAGTTGAAAATCAGGGGACGTGTAAAAAAAATATCTCATGGAATTTGGGATTTTCCATGAGGCGCTACCCTTAAGCGAGTCTAAACTCAATTTTTCAAGATCACATGTCAGCCAGTACTTTATTTCCTCCATAATCATTGACGCTTTTGCAAGAATATTCATAGTTCTGAAATGAAATCAGTATATATATGAGCCGCGCTCTGTGAAAATGGGGTTTAATGCATGTGTGTAAAGTGGCGTCCTAGATTAGCATTAGCCTATGTAGTCCGCAGAGGCCAATCAGGGACGAAAGTTTCCGCCTTAACTGGATTTTTGCTAAGAAGCGACATTTTTGAAACGAAAAAATCATAAAAGTGGAAAGTGTCGTCCAAAGGTAGCCTGTGCGAACTACACAGGCTAATCTGGGACGACACTTTATGCATATGCATAAAACCCCTTTTTCATATGCATAAAGTAACATCAATGGAAAAATTATATGCTTAATAGAATGATGATGTACGATTATTTGGATGCGTTATTTAAAGATGTTTATTTCACCAAAATAGCATTAATGGCTGGTCAATCAGCGAATACATTCAAATAGCAAAAGCAAGTCTAAAGCGCATCTGATAGAATTTAAGATTCCAAATATTGTACAGTATACAATTGAAAAACAAGTTTAAATATGTGGTTGAATATGTCGTTATCCTTTGTTTCAGGCATTTAACTTAAAATTCACAAACAGTAACTTTGCGTTTGCCTCATTAAATATATATTTGAAATGATCGATAAGTAACACAGGCGGCATATCTCCGACTACGCCATAAAGTGCATATCAAGGGTATACCTTTTACCAGTCACGTATTCAAACGTAACATTATCCAATTTGTTTCTTTCAGCGTTCACGAATGCTTGCTCTAGTTTATGCAGCGGCTCAAAGACATAAAAAGACCGCTCGCTTTCCCGTAGAATCGAAGCCGTCAATGTGGAACCGGTGCGCATATACGCTATAACCAGAATAATTGAACCGTTGCTCAGGATACTAGAACTGTCTTCTTTGTTGAACGTAGACATATCGACATGCGGTACACTTGCTTGAATCACTATGTTCAATTCATCTTTTTTCCGGTAGACATGAACTCCGTTTGTCGGTGAGTTTGTCGGACTTCTATTGTGAAAAGTTCCAGTTTTATTTAGCGAATGGATTTCTGAAAGATAATTGTTTATCTTGTTAACATGGAATATGGGTTTTAATCAATATTCGATGCATTATACTGAAGAAATTTGGTGTATTTCTGTTCGTTTTTACATGAGTCTCGCTCTGTGAAAACGGGGGTAAAAATTTATCGGCGTAAAGTGTCATCCCAAATAAGCCTATAAGTGTCGCACAGGCTAATCAAGGACGACACTTTCCACCTAATCTCGATTTTCGCGAAGAAGATACTTAAACAAAAGTACCATTAAAGCGAACTGCACACGCAAATCTTGGGCGGTACATTACGCACATGCAAATCTTGGGCGGTACATTACGCACATGCAAATCTTGGGCGTAACATTACGCACATGCATTAAGCCCTGTGTCCCCAGAGCGAGAGGCCCTTGTTTAAAACAAAATATATTTTGAGGGTCTTATTTAAAAAACAAAAATCTTAAATTATTCCAATTTTAAACCTCCAAAATAAAAAAAATCGTTTTATCTGTGTGTATGTTGTTGTTTTTTTTTAAATAATTATTTTCACAATATCATCTTTGCTGATAAAATGTTTATATGCGTACATTTGCCTTTTAAATTATTACTGGTACATATTTTACGACATTCGTTGTGCATAGCCAAAAGGTAGCGGTACATGTACTGGGATAACGTACAGTACTGAGTTATACATAAACAACGTGCAAGCACTAGTAAACAAATGAGCCTCGCCCTGTGAAAAGGGGTTTAATGCATGTGCGTTAAGTGTCGTCCCAGATTAGCATGTGCAGTCCGCACAGGCTAATAAGGGACGACACTCTCCGCTTTAATGATATTTTTCGTTGAAAGAAAGTCCCTTCTTAGCAAAAATCTAGTTTAGGCGGATTGTGTCGTCCCTGATTACGCACAGGCTAATATGGGATGACACTTTACGCACATGCATTTAACTAACTTTTCGCAGAGCGCGGCCCCAATCTTTTTTACCTGTTAACACTAATGTAGGTCTTGTTGTGATGTTCGGATAAGTCGTGTAGCTTACTCCAAATACAAACAAGATAAACACCAGCAATGGAGAAATTTTCCAACATGCAGTCTTTTTGTTCATATTTGTGTGATATACAGGGATTCTACAAACACGGGTTCTGAAAAACAATCCAATGAAAAACACTCAATAAAAGTTGCAAATTAAATTTATTTCAAAAAACTTTTGTGGTTTACAATCAAAAAATGAAAACCCAGAATGTAACATTTGTATCAATAATTTGCGATATATTTAACTTTCTGGAGACAAAGTGACATAATATTTATAGAAAAATGAAAATATTTTATTTTTAAGCTCAATTCAATTTTCACCAGGATGCCGCTTGCTATGTGCTTGGCCGTTAAAAAAATATTTTATATGGCACGATGATATTGTTTGTTATCGCTTGCCAGTTAAAATTAAATTACTATCAGATAATTAAATGAATAAATTTGTCTCATGTGTTCATATTCAAAATTTGAAATATTTATGAATCATCAAGAAACCATGAACAGTCATGTTTCATCACAAGAGCGATAGAAAGTAGATAGATTGAATTCCTACAAGTCTATATTTAGAAAGTCTTAAGAGATGTCGATTTTGATTTTTTCGAAGAAATAGAGAATAATATAGAACAATATTGTACCTTAGGATATACTTTTATTGTAGGAGATTTAAATTTTAGAACTGGCTTATTATCCGATATGTTAGAATACAATAGACATTTGGATGAAACTTACAACGTTAATACAAAGTCAAATGAACCAAATTTAGGACACATTCCGAAACAAAAGAATGAAGATCATACAACTGACTGTCAAGGCCGATCATTAATCTCTCTATGCAAATCAACCAACCATATCATTAATAACGGTCGTATGCCCGGAGATAGAACATGTAATTACACCTTCACCTCACCACGTGGTCTTAGCGTAACCGATTATTTACTAACACACCACGATATATTCCTCGGGAATGTCATTCATGAATTTGAAATACTTGATTGGAGCGAATTCTCTGACCATGCTGCACTTTATTTTAGTTTTCAAACAGTAAGCGATATTAACTTAGAAAGCAATAAAAAGGAAACAAAACTACAAGAATTAAAAATAATATTTGATAATGATAAGTCAAAAGAATTTACTTCGTTAATAGATGAAAAAATACATGTATTAAATACAATTTTTACTGAAATTAATGTTAATAATCAAATTAACACTTTAACGCAATATTTACACGAAAGTAGCGTTCAGATATTTGGAAAAGTATTTACAATTTATAACAATAAACAATCACATCCAAAAGCGCCAGAATGGTTTGATAATACTTGTAAAACTGCAAAATGCAACTTCCGTAACGCGAAAAATAACTTTAATAAGAATTAATCCAACCCAAATAGACAACTATTTGTACATTATAGAACACAATATAACACTATTCGTAGAAAAGCAAAATATAGATATAAGATGAATGAAAGCACGCGGTTCAATAAAATTGCAAAAACACAACCAAAAATTTGGAAAACACTTAAAAAATGTTATAAAGCTAATAATAAAAATGCAGAACATACAAATATTAACGAAATGTTCAATCATTTTAATAACTTAATCGGAAACGATGCATTCGATAATATAGATTTTGATATAAATGAACAAAATTTAAACACACCACATACCGAGACTGAACAGCTCGATTCGCCAATTACAGAGTCAGAAATATATCAAGAAGTTTTCAAGCAAAACAACGGCAAATCAAGTGGACCTGATAAAATTTCAGCTGAAATAACTTAAATAGCATATGATTCTATAAAACCGTACTTAACAACTATATTCAATAACATTGGTGATACTGCACAATATCCTGAAAGCTGGGGAATGGGTTACATCACACCAATATTGTAAGGCGGTGATCCGAGCGATGCGAAAAATTATCGCGGAATAACATTAAATAATATTTTATGAAAGATATATGCCCAAGTACTATTAAACAGACTAACGAAATGGCGTGATGAAAATAAAATTATATCTGACTGTCAATTTGGTTACCAAAAGGGAAAGAGCACAGTCGACTGTATCTTTATACTAAACAGTATAATTAACAAAGTTCTAAACTCTGGTCAAAAATTATATTGCATTTTTATTGATTATGCAAAATGTTATGACAGTATAAATCGATCACTATTATTAATCACCGAACGAATAAGCTCTAAAATGGTTTCCGCATCTAAAGCTATGTATTCATCAGTAAAATCAGCCGTCAGGTTAAACAATCAAACATCAGAATATATCAATTCACATGCTGGTGTGAAACAAGGCGACCCATGCTCAAGCATCCTGTTCATGATGTTCGTTAATGACATTATTGAAAATATTGAATCTAATATTGAAGGAATCATAACGATCAACGATATTAAATTCTTTTTATTATTTTATGCCGATGATCAAGTCCTATTTTCAACTTCTCCAACATCAACCCAACTTATGTTAAATGACGTTGAAAACTATTGCAATAAATACAAACTGAAAATCAATACGAGTAAAACAAAAGTTGTTATTTTCGAAAAAAATAACAGACACACAAGTTTTAACTTTACGTTATATGGTGAGCCGTTAAAAATCGACACATCATTCAAATATTTAGGTGTAACTTTATTCAAAAACGGAAACTGGTATAAAACAATAAAATCAATATCAAAACATGGTAACAGAGCGCTTCATCGATTTTACTCTGTTTTAAACCAATATGAATTCCCAACAAAAGAAAAATTAAATCTCTTTGATAAATTAGTAACCCCCGTTCTTCACTATTCTGCTGAAATCTGGGGACAAGATTCAGGAAAAGATTTAGAAATAATTCATACAAAATTTGTAAGAAAAATTCTATGTGTCAACAAATCAACAAATCTATCAGCACTGTATGGCGAATTAGGACGATACCCCTTATCTGTGATGCGTAAATTACACATCTTTAAATATTGGTTAAAAATAATATCATGTACAAATAATAGTCACATAAAAATAATATATGAATCACTTTTCAATGACGCAGAACAAAACATAACACACAACAAAAGAAACTGGGCTTATCAAATCAAATCAACACTCGAGCAGCTAGGTTTAACTTTTGTATGGACTGAACAGGAAACCCTGACAGAAAAATCTGAACAAACCTACATATACAATCTAATAAAACAGCGATTATTCGATCATTACAAGCAATACTGGTACAGTGAGATCAATAATTCATCAAGACTAAATACATATTGCCGCATCAAGGACACGTTTAATACAGAACAATATCTGGATATCATCACAACAACAAAATTATTACGCCTATCATCACATAGATTAGAAATAGCACGAGGTCGATACCACAATATTCCTCGGGATAATAGGAAATGTAAATTTTGTAATCTTAATGTTGTAGAAAGTGAATACCATTTCTTATTAATATGTCCAATATACAAAGATATTAGAAAAACTTATTTAAAGGCATATTATCAAAGATGGCCAACATTAAATAAGTTTGATTTATTAATGAAAACACAAAATAAAAAAAGAAATCATTCATCTTTCAAAATACATATATAATGCGAATTGTTTACGGAACAATTTAGAAACAAATTAATTTATCGATGTATACTATTTTTTCCCAGAATTTGATGTGTAATAATCAATATGAATGTTAAAATGAAACTTATCATGTAAAACAATTTACTCTTTTTCTCATTATTTTATTAACAACTTTCATTTTCGATGTTAGAAGAAAATATCCTATGTTATGAATCAGTAAAATAATTGTTAACTTCCTCCATTACATAATTTTTATAATTATTACCTAATTTCATAATAATTACCCTCCATGTCGTAACACTTGTGTACCGGTATTATGTATAATTGTATAATGCATTTGGCTAAAAAGCAAGTGTATTCTTAAGAGCTAATAAATTTTGTTGTTGTTGTTGTTGTTATTTAGATTGTTATGGTCACCTTTATTAAATTGTAATTAACTGCTTTATGTACATCCCTAGAAGAGATGCTATAAACCACAAACGCGTTGATTTAACTATGATTTCCCGAAGAAATTTCGGGTTTAATCTTTCTATATTTTTACTGTTTTTTATAAACATTACCTAATTTTTTTTATAAACTCTTAATTTATTAATCAAAATTAAACGTATAATAATAAATTATTTTCACCAACCTATGGCACAGCCTTCTACGTTCCAGCGATAAAAGGATAATTTCGAGTAAAATGTAAGGATGAACGTAAAATTGGATATCATGCTTATTTTAATCTTATTCAATATATAATATCAACCAATCGTCGTACATGTACGTGACGGGTGTAGAGGTTTAAACATGTTTGTAATATGTGTTAATTTGTTTTTAACATGAAAACAGATTTTTATGAAAAGAAATTAATCAATTGACAATAGCTGACATTGTCAATACTTTGTATGTGTGACAAACATAACAACCGTACATTGATAGTAGTCTCAAGATAGATAGATCCATAGTTTATTTCAGACCGGTACATGGTACATCGTCTATAACACAAGAAATAGGTTACAAAGTGACAACGTGAATTTTACACACTAACAACATTTCATTTATCCCACTTTTACAGCGAATTCGGTTGATTAAAGCCCCATTGATTAAATATCATATATAATCAACGGCAGGAAATGGCGTCAATATTTCGACGAAATGACGTCATATATCCAGCGTCATTATCTAGTCAAACTAATTTTGTTTAAACAAAAAGGTTTACAAAATAAAAAGTGGGATAAATAGAATAATAGATTAGTGTTGATTATAGATCAGGTTTATAATGCTCGGCACGAAAACGAAAAAGCACTCGCCAAGGCTCGTGCTTTTTGTCTTCTAAGCCTCGCATGATAAACCTGATCTATAATCAACACTAACCTATTATTCTCTATTTAAACAATGACGCATAGAAATATATTACAGCAATGGTTATTTAAAAAACATACAGTTTATAACCATAAAGAAAGAAGTAAGTATTATTCATGTAACAATAGTTAATTAAGAGTCGCATATTAACAGCTCATCGCCAAAAACACACATATGCAATAACAGCATGCGTTTGCTTAAATACAAAACATACATCATTTCGAAGAAATATCAATTTAAAAGGAATGAAATACAACATGTTTTAGTGATAATGTCACATGGATGAGGTTAATAGTAGTCGGAATCAATGTTTGGGATTACCAGAAAAGAACAAAGCAGTTGATTTCGACTTAAGATAGATAGATCGATAGTTTATTTCAGACTGGTATATGGTACATCGTCTATAACACAAGAAATAGCTTACAAAGTGACAACGTGAATTTTACACACTAACAACATTTAATTTTTCCCACTTTTACAGCGAATTCGGTTGATTAAAGCCCCGTTGATTAAATATCATATATAATCAACGGCAGGAAATGACGTCAATATTTCGACGAAATGACGTCATAAATCCAGCGACATTATCCAGTCAAACTAATTTTGTTTAAACAAAAAGGTTTACAAAATAAAAAGTGGGATAAATAGAATAATAGATTAGTGTTGATTATAGATCAGGTTTATAATGCTCGGCACGAAAACGAAAAAGCACTCGCCAAGGCTCGTGCTTTTTGTTTTCTAAGCCTCGCATGATAAACCTGATCTATAATCAACACTAACCTATTATTCTCTATTTAAACAATGACGCATAGAAATATATTACAGCAATGGTTATTTAAAAAACATACAGTTTATAACCATAAAGAAAGAAGTAAGTATTATTCATGTAACAATAGTTAATTAAGAGTCGCATATTAACAGCTCATCGCCAAAAACATACATATGCAATAACAGCATGCGTTTGCTTAAATACAAAACATACATCTTTTCGAAGAAATATCAATTTTTAAAGGAATGAAATACAACATGTTTTAGTGATAATGTCACATGGATGAGGTTAATACATTGTGATCACATAATGTACAAATGTAGTTAAATAATTGCAACACGTATATATTGTGCTGGATTTAAGTTGGATAAGAGGCTCTGCAAATAAGGGTGAGCGATTTTTCAGTATGACATTTGAAACGAGAGCGTTATTGACATGTTCTTAATTACACTACTGGGAGGGGTATTATTTTGAAAATCGCACATAACCCCTGAGCGAAAATTCGTCACGTGTGCATTGATTATTTATCATTGAAGCGTTCAAAAGGCGGGTTTGAGAACGTGCTTGTCATAACTGATTTTAAAATTTGAGCCGGTATGCATAGGCGTATCAAACACGCAATCAAACTACTAAAACAGCAGCCAACGTGTTGGTTGGTCAGTTTATTGTTCATAATGGTTTCCCTGCTAGGTTACATTCTGACCAAGCCGCTAATTTTACATCTGTCCATAATGTCAAGTAATAATCAAGTTTATAAGAGAATATTGATTACCAAATCTTACCTCTACCTACTTATGTTGGTTCTACAATACACTTCATTCAACTTGTCCAAGATCATTCCAAACTATGACAGGAAACTATGATATGAAAAACGACTTTTATAATGCTAACAAACTCTTCAAACAGTTCATATTGTTCGAAACTAACATTTTAAACGTGACACATATTGAACACTTATATTTAAAAAAGTATTTTATTGATATGATACTTATATTTTAATAACAATTTCGCTTTCATCTAATTGGTCAATTGCTTAAACAAAGTTCTTCATTGTGATTATAATAATGATTTCCTGTTGGTGCAATGGAGTTTCACAACGTCATTTCAGATTCTCGTACATGATTGTTGGTAGGTTCTAGTTAACGGACAATCAGTAGTGGCGTCTATTGTCCACCGATAACGGGCTGGGCAGCCAAGGAAGAAGCCAAGTCAAATCTCACATTTGTTAGCCCCCGAACGCCAATCTTATAATCAAACAGAACTATCGTGTAATTATTATACAGAAACATGACACTCCTTAAAGCACTACATTCAACAACGGAACAGAACATTTCGATAAACTGGTCGGCCAGTGTGTATTTCGAAGTTTATGAAGTCCTTACGCCTTAAGGCTGCAATATGTGTGTTCCCAAGCACTGTCTAAACAATGTTTCTAGACTCACGAAAGATGGGACGAATTTCGCATTAAAGCTGCTATTCCAGCTACCGGGGGTATTCCGTTTTTACTGAAAGATTTAGGTATGGTCTTGTGCTGTGGGTAGAAACCGGAGTACCGGGGCGAAACCCCATCTGTCCGGTATGGCAACCATCAACCAAATTCACGTGCGCCAGGAGCTGGGATTGAAGCCGGGTCGCCTCGCACCAAC
This sequence comes from Dreissena polymorpha, assembly GCF_020536995.1. Lineage (NCBI taxonomy): Eukaryota > Metazoa > Mollusca > Bivalvia > Myida > Dreissenidae > Dreissena > Dreissena polymorpha. Next base: position 4,681,467 of record NC_068364.1, read on the forward strand.
GACAGCGCTCACCGGACAGGCTTTTCGCCCTGCACCTTCATAGCACCATCCTACAGTTACGTTATTGACACTAGCTCTGCGGAAACAAAGATAATAGGACAGTTAAGAGGAGTGAAAGTTCTTACTACGAATATGGAAACCGGACAAATTGTTCCAATAGTGATTTCTGAATTTCTAATTTGAAATGTTAAATGAACATTAAATTAATATTAAAATGACTAGTGATCATAGAAAAAAAAAATTTTTACTCGTGGCTGATCCACTCGTGAAAATATAATTTTCTATGATCACTCGTGAATTAAAATCGATAATCCACTGAATCCAACAAATATCCTCTATATTCAATAAATGTATGTTGTTTAAAATCGAAAAATGAAAACCAAGAGTTTAACAGCTGTATTTATAATTACGATATATTTAACTTTAATACACAGAAAATAACCTTCTGTCTTAGAGAAACAGTCAATAATATTATTTAAGCATACGGTTTTGCATTAAATCACTTTTTTAGTTTTAGTTTTTCTGGTAACTAACAGTGTCTGCATGGAATTGAATAATATGGCAGTATAAAAGTCATGGTCGCAATTAATCTACAAAGGCGGAAACATAGAAAATGAAGCGAATTACAGAGGAATCACTTTAATTAATATCCTTCCAAAAATATATTGAACTGTACTTTTAAATCGTTTGACGAAATGGTCCTAAAACATGAAACTATCATAAAAAGCAATTTGGTTTCCAAATGGGTAAATCAACAATAGATTGCATCTTCGTTCTGCATTCTATAATTACAAAAACACTTAGTCAAAAAATGAAATTATATTGCGCCTTCGTGGATTTTGAGAAATGTTTTGATAAATTGGAGAGAACATTTATTTTCCAGAAACTTATTAATGAAAATATCAGCTACAAATTCGTTAACGCGGTCAGAAGTATGTACAGTTCCGTTAAAGCATGCGTGCGATATAAATCTACGTACTCGCCGTTTTTCGAGTCAAACATCGGGGCAAAACAAGGTGATCAAAGCTCAACGTTACTCTTTCTCTTCTTCATAAACGATATTCTCACTAACATTAATGAAAACATAGACGGACTATTCACGTTAGAAAACCAAAAGCTATTCCTGTTACTTTTTGCCGACGATGCCGTTTTGTTCGCACATACTCCGCAAGCGCTCTCGTCCATGCTTAAAGACCTCGAAAATAACTGCCAACAATGGCGCCTATCTGTCAATACTAAAAAGACTAAGATCATGATTTTCGAAAATGGAAGGCATACGAATTATGATTCTGTATTTAACAACGTTACACTAGAAACTGTCACTTCATTTAAATATCTCGGTGTGCATCTCTTTTAAAAAGGCAATTGGAATAGAACACAGAAACATATTGCAAAACACTCACAGTCAGCGCTCCATAACCTATTTATCGTTTTTAATCAGTTAGGACTAAGCACTAAAGAAAAATGCAACTTATTTGATAGTCTAGTAGGTACAAAATTAACATATTCAGCGGAAATATGGGGTTTGAAAGAAAGTAACAATATACAACTAGTACACCGAAAATTTCTCAGGAAAATCCTTACAGTTAGAAAATCAACAAATTCAGATGGTCTATATGGAGAATTAGGAAGGTACCCAATTATTATAAAACAAAAACTAAAAGTACTTAAATACTGGATAAAAACAATAAACCCGAATAACAAATTATTAACAAGAAATATTTATCATATGTTAAAAGAGGACGCTGATGAAAATATCACATACGGAAATAAAAACTGGGCCTTTGAAATAAAATCTCTACTAGAAAATATTGGACTAGCACATATCTGGTGGAATCAAAACGAAGTTTTACCAAATGATTACGACCTAAAAATTATATCAGATCGAATATATGATATCTTTAAACAGTCGTGGTACTCAAACATTAATAATTCAAATCGACTCGCCTCTTATAGCACCTATAAGGAAGATTTTGAATTCGATACATATCTTAATCGCATAAACGTAACAAGATTTAGAATTGCCCTAACTCATTTTAGAATATCCGCACACAATCATGCGATTGAGAAAGGACGACATGAAAATATCCCAAAAGAAAATAGATTGTGCAAATATTGTAATATGAAAGTAATCGAAAGTGAATACCACTTCTTACTTGTATGTCCATCTTATACCACAATCAGAAAACAATATTTGAAACCATATTACTGTCACTGGCCATCAATAAACAAGTTCCGGTCTCTTATGTCGTCAAAGTCCACTAAAGTAATAAACAATTTATCGAAGTACATATAATATGCAACAAGATCACGAACTCTTATTACCCCGAATGTACCCTAATTAAAAAGCACACTAATGTCTCTTGCATCATGTATAAGAAGATAGTTTAAAGTACGCTAAATAATAAAGTTATTATTTATAATAAAGCCGTCATTGATATGTGCAACTAACTTATATATTTTTATTAAGATCATATTGCGTTTAACGCAAAAATAGCTCTAATCGATATGTGTAATGAACTTTTTGTAACTCATTTTATATTTATACAGCAACATTTTGTCGCAATAAATATTGTCTATTTTGTTTGAAATTCTAAGTCACTTACATGGAAATACATGTTTGTTGTTATTGTACAATGTACTATGCAAATTTTGCTTGCACGGCACTTACATCTATGTTAAACCTTTTCAGATTAATGTTTGTAATATTTCATGTTCCTCTCACTTTTCACGCTATAATTCTATTGTTAGCTATAAGTATGCATTGTGCTATTTTATGCCAGAATAAAGATATGTTATGTTATGATAAAAAAATTAACATATTAAACAAGGAAGCATGCACCCGATTGGAAAAGGATTGCTTGTTCGCAATTATGCTTTGCTTTGAATGCTTATAAAAGATACGTTAAATTAACCAGAATTGGCATAAATCTATTCAAGGGTTCTAATTGACAATATTGCAATCCCCCTGTATTAGCTGTACTTAACCGTCAAAGCTAAGTTTTTTTAGAATTTGTCATCGACGAGCAATATTTTCGTAACATTGTATCGAAGCCGAGAGGGATTGGACAAGTCTCTTAGGGTTTGGTTATCGGGTAGGTTTAGGTATCCCAAAACACTCATGCTTTTGTTGCAATAATTAAATATGTCATGCGCTTCATTTAGTTTGATTTCCGACCTCCATTCTATCGACGTTGCACTAGAATTCCTCCGCTGCGTGCAGAAGTTACAACCGTCTAAGCTAGACTGAGTTTGGCTTTTGACAAAACGTACGATTTTGTCATCAAATGTCAGTCCTCCAAAAGCATATAAATCTTTTGAAGCTTCTAATGGATGTTCTGCAATGTCTTCATATTGCACCAGCTTGATTATCGACGGATGAAATTTCATCAACAATTTGGTATCAGATAAATCCTTTTGCAGCATAGAACACAAAATTGTTGGCGTTGTTGCCTCTTCGAAGTGTATCTTTCCATGCGGAATAACATTTCGTCTCGAATTTATTATCGCCCTTGGGTCTCGCACTAGATGGATAATCTTCATGTTAGGAAAGAATGGTAAAAGCTCAATTGCCTGTTGAATGGATAGACGAATTAACTTCATGATAATAGTTTTCGATTCCAAACATCGCTGACGAGCTCTACGAAGAAACAGTTGAAAATCAGGGGACGTGTTAAACAAATAACTCATGGAATTTGGGATTTTACTTGAGGCGCTATCCTTAAGCGAGTCTAAACTCAATTTTTCAAGATCACATGTCAGCCAGTACTTCATTTCCTCCATAAACATTGACGCTTTTGCACGAACATTGACAGTTCTGAAATGCAATCAGTATATATATGAGCCGCGCTCTGTGAAAATGGGGTTTAATGCATGTGTGTAAAGTGTAGTCCAAGATTAGCCTGTGTAGTCCTCACAGGCTATTTAGGGACGACACTTTCTACCTTAGCTGGATTTTTGCTGTGCGAACGACACAGGCTAATCTGGGACGTCGCTTTACGCATATGCATTAAACCCCTTTTTCACAGAGTGTGACTCATATGTATATGAAGCTATATGCATAAAGAGACATCAATGGAAAAATCCTATGCGTAATAGACTGATAATGTACGGGTATTCCGATACGTTATTTAAAGATGTTTATTCACCAAAATAGCATTATTGGCTGGTCAATCAGCGAATATATTCAAATAGCAATAGCAAGCCTAAAAGCGCATCTGATAAAATTTAAAAATTCGAAATATTGTACAGTATAAAGATGAAAAAAAAACAAGTTTAAATATGTGATAGAATATGTGGTTATCATCTGTTTCAGGCATTTAACTTAAAATTCACAAACAGTAACTTTGCGTTTGCCTCATTAAAGTGATATTGTGCGCATTTTTCACTGTTGAATTGAGCTGAAAAGAATGGCAAAAGAGTTAGTTAAATTGTGGTAACTGACCAATTATCTGCAACTCATCTTGCTACCAGTTGTCTATAGAAAATATATTATATTCGATATTTAACACGACTGTACTATGCCGAGCGGAACTGTCTATTTATTAGGATCGGAGTTAGTGTTCCTGTGTCCTATGAACGAATCTGCACTAAAACTAAATTTAGATTCACATCGTACATGCATGATCAGTTGTTAAACAAAAGTACGGTTGATATTCAAATGCCTTATTTTTCTTTCCGTGATATTGTTTTATTATGTTGATGCTGCATTAAAAAATAGAAGTGTATATGAAGTGAAAACCCCAAAGATAAACAACGGTTGCGATAGACACCTATAAACATAGCATATACTGTTAAATGCGCATAATATCACTTTAAACATATATTTGAAATGATCGATAAGAAACACAGGCGGCATATCCCCGACTACGCCATAAAGTGAATATCAAGGGTTTACCTTTTAACAGTCACGTTTTGAAACGTAACACTATCCAATTTGTTTCTTTCAGCGTTGTCGAATGCTTGCTTTAGTTTATGCAGCGGCTCATGGACATAAAAAGACCGCTCGCTTTTCCGTAAAATCGAAGCCGTCAATGTGGAACCGGTGCGCATATACGCTATAACCAGGGATAATTGAACCGTTGCTCAGGATAGTAGAAATGTCTTCTTTGTTGAACGTAGACATATCGACCTGCGGTTCACGTGCTTGATTCGCTATGTTTGATTCATCTTTTTTCCGGTAGACATGAATTCCGTTTGTCGGTGAGTTTGTCGGACTTCTGTTGTGAAAAGTTCCAGTTTTATTGAACGTATGGATTTCTGAAAGATCATTGTTTATCTTGTTTACATGGAATATGAGTTTTAATCAATATTCGATGCGTGAACATAAGAAATTTATATATGAGTCTCGCTCTGAGAAAACGGGGGTAAAAATTTATCGGCGTAAAGTGTCATCCCAAGTGTCGCACAGGCTAATCAAGGACGACACTTTCCACCTAATCTCGATTTTCGCGTAGAAGATACTTAAACAAAATTACCATTAAAGCGGACTGCACACGCAAATCTTGGGCGGTACATTACGCACATGCACTAAGCCCTGTGTCCCCAGAGCGAGATGCCCTTGTTTAAAACAAAATATATTTTGAGACCATATAAGGGTCTCATTTAAAAAACAAATTCTTAAATTATTCAAATTTTAAACCTCCAAAATCAAAAAATCGTTTTATCTGCGTGTATGTTGTTGGTTTTTTTTGTATAATTATTTTCACAATATCATCTTTGCTGATAAAATGTTTATATGCGTACATTTGCCTTTAAAATTATTTCTGGTACATATTTTACGGCATTCGTTGTGCATATGTACTCGGATAATGTACAGTACTGAGTTATACATAAATATCGTGCAAGCACTAGTAAACAAATGAGCCTCGCACTGTGAAAAGGGGTTTAATGCATGTGCGTTAAGTGTCATCCCAGATTAGCATGTGTAGTCCGCACAGGCTAATAAGGGACGACACTCTCCGCTTTAATGATATTTTTCGTTGAAAGAAAGTCCCTTCTTAGCAAAAATCTAGTTTAGGCGGATTGTGTCGTCCCTGATTACGCCCAGGCTAATATGGGATGACACTTTACGCACATGCATTTAACTAACTTTTCGCAGAGCGCGGCCCCAATCTTTTTTACCTGTTAACACTAATGTAGGTCTTGTTGTGATGTTCGGATAAGTCGTGTAGCTTACTCCAAATACAAACAAGATAAACACCAGCAATGGAGAAATTTTCCAACATGCAGTCTTTTTGTTCATATTTGTGTGATATACAGGGATTCTACAAACACGGGTTCTGAAAAACAATCCAATGAAAAACACTCAATAAAAGTTGCAAATTAAATTTATTTAAAAAAAACTTTTGTGATTTACAATCAAAAAATGAAAATCCAGAATTTAACATTTGTACCAATAATTTGCGATATATTTAACTTTCTGGAGATAAAGTGACATAACATTTATAGAAAAAATGAAAATATTTTATTTTTAAGCTCAATTCAATTTTCACCAGGTTGCCGCTTGCTATGTGCTTGGCCGTTAAAAAAATATTTAATAAAGCACGATGATATTGTTTGTTATCGCTTGCCAGTTATAATTAAATTACTATCAGATAATTTAATGAATAAATTGGTCTCATGTGTTCATATTCAAAATGTGAAATATTTATGAATCATCAAGAAACCATAAACAGACATGTTTCATCACAAGAGCGATAGAAAGTAGATAGATTGAATTCCTACAAGTCTATATTTAGAAAGTCTTAAGAGATGTCGATTTTAATTTTTTCGAAGAAATAGAGAATAATATAGAACAATATTGTACCTTAGGATATACTTTTATTGTAGGAGATTTAAATTCTAGAACTGGCTTATTATCCGATATATTAGAATACAATAGACAATTGGATGAACAACGTTAATACAAAGTCAAATGAACCAAATTTAGGACACATTCCGAAACGAATGAATGAAGATCATACAACTGACTGTCAAGGCCGATCATTAATCTCTCTATGCAAATCAACCAACCATATAATTATAAAGGGTCGTATGCCCGGAGATAGAACAGGTAATTACACCTTCACCTCACCACGTGGACAATTCGTTAAACAGATAATTAAAGGGATCTTTTCACGGTTTGGTAAATTGACAAAATTGAAAAAAGTTGTTTCAGACACAGGTGGAAGTAACGTACCCTGGATAGTATATTCAAATAAATATATAAAATCATGTTAAATGAGAGAAAAAAAATGAAAAAAAAAGCGCAAAAAAAAATTCCCAACCCTCTGATATTAAAATCATAACAAGGTCATTGACTAGAATTTTCATAGGCCTTTCTTCGCGGGCCGCAAAAATGTCAAAAAATAATAATAATCCAAAGCATCTCTTCGTCCTCTTACGGGCAATTGGACAACCTTTCAAAAAAAGTTTACTTCAAAGAAATCCGTCAAGCCGTTTACTCACAGTCGGTCGATAACCACGCAATATTTCGAGCAAAACGGTCTACAAGAATAAATGTGGGAGACGTTCACACAATATTTTTGAGTTTTAATTAGGGAAGGCAACGGTTATTCAGTTAACCGGTTATCCGTTTCATAAGGAGCTTAACCGGTTTCAATGTTAATATTCGGTTACTCTTCGGAAAACACAATTTTTGTTTGAACGAAATAAATGCTCAAATCGTTAGTTTTGTTGAACTTCATTTCACTGTATTGGCTAATCCGCTTATCTTATCGCAAATTATCGGCAATTACCACCTCGTGATGCCCCATGCGGATCAAAAGCGATTAGAGTTGTAAAGTAACGGGGTGCAGCGGATTAATGAACAGGTTTTATTGTGTCATTGTGACAACCAATGCTTGATAAAATCAATAAAGCTGGACAATGTGATTACACCCGATCACTGTTGTTTTAACAACTATTGCCAACTTAAACACCCTAATCAAGACATTGAGTATAAACAGGCCTTAACAACAGAGGTAAGGAAACCACTATGCTTATTGCAAAGCATATTTACGCTAATTGACAATTGCTATTAATCAGCAGTTAATGCAAGTAATTCTTAAAGGATAATGAGTGCTAATAAAACACAACATAATTCGAATTCTGCACTAGCTTTCATTGGTCAAGGTAAGGAACAATAATTATGGGTAAATGACATGAAGGTAATATTACATCAGAGAAACATCACAGTTCACCGAAAAGCATGTAAACAATGTCGGAAATGACTTTCAGAAATCTCTCTCCAAGAAATGTCAACTGGCGCCATATGTTTAACATTCGGAAGTACTACGGATTTGACCCCAATGCAGCTGACAACAACAACATTAGCCAGTTGACATTTCTCGGAGAGAGAAACATAAAAAACGCGTAATTTGCTCGCAAGTAAGTCGATTTGAATCAAGTTTTTGGTGTCCGTGGTTGCAAATGCATGCATTATGTGACATGCCTCGTTGTTTGAAAGGAAATCGATTATCGATTAAAACTCAAAAATATTGTGTGAACGTCTGTCCCACATTTATTCTTGTAGACCGTTTGGCTCGAAATATTGCGTGGTTCTCGACCGACTGTGAGTAAACGGCTGGACGGATTTCTTTGAAGTAAACTTTTTTTGAAAGGCTGTCCAATTGCCGATAAGAGGACCAAGGGATGCTTTGGATTTTTAATTTTTTTTTGACATTTCTGCGGCCCGCGAAGAAAGGCCTATGAAAATTCTAGTTAATGACCTTGTTATGATTTTAATATCAGAGGGTTGGGATTTTTTTCGTTTTTTATTTTCATTTTTTCTCTCATTAAACATGATTTTATATATTTATTTGAATATACTATCCAGGGTATGTTACTTCTACCTGTGGTTTCAGATTCGCAAATTTTTGTTTTTGTTATGATATTTGTGAGGAAACAGTATTACTGAACATTTAACATATTCCAATATAGCCATTATATGTATATTTTGACGATTTGAAAACCTAAAAAATATAAAGCGTTTCAACGCGAAACAATTGAATAATTTGGAGAGTTCTGTTGTTGTCGTTTAAATTTACGAAACTACGAAGATTGCTTATATAAGGTATAAAATACATAAACTGTGTAAACCCGGTGGAATTCTTGTTATCGCGCTGACGTCACACACGGGGCAGTACCTTAGCGACAGTGAAAACAATGCCCTAGATACGGTCGATTAACAACGCTGATTGAGCTATCTCTGCTGGCATTTCGCCAATTGCATTCCTATTTGGAAGTTGATAAGTAATTAAATGTGCTGTCATTGGTGTTTGAAATGTCTTTTGACTGTTATAAATGGTTAGATTGCACTTCGAAAGCCCAATATGACCAGAAAATTAAAATATTTTGACTAAATGAATTATCCGTATAAATTACATACGGGATGTTGGAAAAATAACCCGACCAAATGGCCAATGTTCGAGTACGGCGACATTCATATCTTTCTCATTGCGACACTAGGTAAATAAGTTTATTCTTTAATAATGGGAGTATCATTGTAGATGTTGATGTAATTAATATTGTCGTTCTTTTAGAGTTCATTCATATTCGTACATTGTATATTTCTACTATGTCAATTCATAATAATAACGTGAAGCTGGAAAATTAATAGGAAATTCTGGTACACCTACTGAAAGCCTAAGTTGTGTTTTCAAAATCAAGTTTTTTTTTACTTTATACTGATCTGATTTATAGTATTTCTTTTATTTTGGTGCATTATCCGTTTACATTGTGATTTACATGCCATTCATTATTACCCAAGATTGGTTTAATACACGTGACTTACTTACTAATTGTCTATCGCTTTTACGTTTTTGATTAAATCAAATTAAAACAAATACAAAGATCTAATTAATATTTCAAAAAAAAAACGTCAACGTGTAAGTATGCACTTTCTCAAATTGCAAATGCATCAGAGCTGTAAGTATATAGGAAGTCAATACTAAAATTGCAATACTCAGCCCTGTTATATATCACTTCTCGTCCGTGACATGTGTTGTATAAACCAGTTGATTGTTATGAGTATGAGTGACAAATATATAAGATTTTTAACACACACATCTATGTACATTTTTTTTTTAATTATTTACCCCCGTTGCTGTCAAACGTAATTTCTTGTTTTTATGATGTCGTTTGTTTGTTGCCGTAACATTTAATCTTAATACGGTCTTAATACTTAATACTTAATCTTAATACTTAATACGGATTCGGAATGACGTCGTTTGAATAAACCGATTCACGCTAGATACGTTACTTGTGTTTTACGTAAATTTTATAATTATTAAATGCTTTATTTTTTATAAATTAATCGGGCTAGTATCTTTACGGTGTACAATTTCTGATAATCTTAATTGGACATGACTTTTAATTTGTACAATATGTAACATATCTTATTTAAGCAACTGTTAATATAAGTATGTTATTCAACCAAATGACTGCTTAATACACACAGAAAGAGAAGAAGACATGGTGGCATCATCAATCGTGTTTAATGGCGCTGTCATCTACCAACCAGTGTGTTTATGACACCATGCTGTTAGTTAAGTCTGGATAATATCTGATCAAGACGAGATAATCGGTTTATGCAGAACAAAGGGGCAATTAAACACCGGCATACAAAGGCTTACACGATTTTAAGATTGATGCAAACAATCAAATAAAAATATTGCATTTAATTTAATTAAATTTAAGGTATCAACGTGTTTGTTTTCCCAGTTAAATACCTAAATGGTTAATGTATATATATGTTGTACATTTGAAATTTATATATTTATTGTTTGTTTTTAATCTAATTTGTTTCAGTTAAGTAGAACACCTTGTTTGCATGTTGAAAAAAATCTTAATTTAATCGTTTAAATATATAAATAACGATCACGCTCTATTTCCCAATGCAAATAAAATAGCGCAGCGCTAAATATTGTTTTCACCGTCGTCAAGGGGCACGTAACTCTAACTGACGCAAGTGCCCGGCTGTTGCGATATTATGAATAGTCGAGAGGGCTAATGCGTTTTTACTTCAGACTAATTCCAGGACTCCGGGGGTCACTGGTTCGAGCTCTGGTACCGGCTACCTTTTTTTCTAAATTTTATTCTTGATTTTTTACTGGAGCTTTTAGGATCAAATGTTTACATTTATCAATATAAAGCATTCAATGACAAACTTCGAAATATGCCAAAATCTGTGAAAAGGCCCCTTTAACTTCTTTAAACGTACTTAGCTCCTTTACGAATTAACCCACAAATTAGCCCTACATTTATATCTTCCTCGCAAAAAAAAACAAGACACGAAAGAACAACAAACAAACTAATCTCAAAATTAAAAAAGAAATGTATTATAAATGCATACTTACTGTTAAACGATATATATCCAACAATGATTGCAATATACTCCGTAACAGAATCGTATTTTATCCGGTTAGAACACAGGACTCATTCAATATTGAATTATCAATGAAATCAGTTCACACGAAACTGACCAACTAAACGGCACTATTCGTGGGGAACTAATAGGGTCCGCTTCTTCCAATATAATCGAATACAATAAATAAACAAACAATATCAGTGCGTATATATACAACACACTTATATAAATAGTATGACAAGTATTCTCTAGTGCGAAGACATTAAATATATAAATGTTGTATGCAACGTGTACACTTAAACCCCTTGGCTACCCTCCCATAACTTTATTTCGACGTGAGTTTACCTTTTTGGGGGTTTAGAAACTAGCCTTTACCAATCACAAGTCGTCTTTTAGCTTTTAATTCCGGCAGGAATGTCAATAAATAAGCACAGGCCTAAATTAAACAATGCATGTACATCGTTAAGTATTTTATGTTCTGCCTTTTTATAATGTTCTTTGTATTGATTTTCCTCTTGAAATTTAATACTTTTCTGTACGTAATGTGTCATAAGTCTGATATTGTGTTTACCGGTATATACTTTAAAGGGATAAAATTATATTTGAACTTTTTAAAGCTACCTAAAATACCAATTGAACTTCCACTTTATTATGTTTTTTAATTGTTTCACGTTGATCTTTGTTGTATATTATTTATGGCATTTATATGACAATCTATACATTAACATCTCGATAATATAATGTGTACCTCATGACCTTTTATAATAGGACGTTACAAATTAGAAATGAGATTATATTGTTGTAACTGTTACACTTAACAGGATGTGCTAAGAAGAAGTGACATTTGTATATGTACGAATCCCATTTCCCAATACTGATTGCACTCATTTGTACTCATTGCAAGTCTGATATGATGTTATGGATTTTTAAATTAACACAGTAAGCCATGTTGAATTTCATTGGTCAGCGACGTTCTTACCTTCTAAATTGTATGTACCACTTATTTAACTTAAACCCAGACTCATATTTTCGCACGTTGAACTCTGCTTTATTTATCTATTTGTTTTGATTCTCGACGTCTATATGACTTTCAAAGCACGCAATCCCCGATAATATACAGCTTATGGTATGACCATCAAGAAGTGCATTAATAAATGTTAGATTTCCTATAACCAATCATCAACTAAAATGTTGCTCCCTCTATCCGATGTCATCATGTGTCTTTATATATATATTCCATAATTAACACAAGTATACTGATTGATAATGTTAAAGAAATTTAAAAGTAACTCCCTGATCACCTTCCCCAAATAATTACTAAATTGTTGCTTATTCGATCTTCTGTTTTGTGAAATAACTTTTTGTAAACTATATGCTCACCTGTTGTCACAATATATGTATACTGTATTATGTGACCTGTGAAACAAATAAAGATATGTTCTGTTCTCACCACGTGGTCTTAGCGTAACCGATTATTTACTTACACGCCACGATATATTCCTCGGAAATGTCATTTATGAATTTGAAATACTTGATTGGAGCGAATTCTCTGATCATGCTGCATTTTATTTTAGGTTTCAAACAGTAAGCAATATTAACTTACAAAGCAATAAAAAGGAAACAAAATTACAAGAATTAAAAATAATATTTGATAATGATAAGTTACAAGAATTGACTTCGTTAATAGATAAAAAAATACATGTATTAAATACAATTTTTACTGAAATTAATGTTATTAATCAAATTAACACTCTAACGCAATATTTACACGAAAGTAGCGTTCAGATATTTGGAAAAGTATTTACAATTTATAACAATAAACAATCACATCCAAATGCGCCAGAATGGTTTGATAATACTTGTAAAACTGCAAAATGCAACTTCCGTAACGCAAAAAATAACTTTAATAAGAATAAATCCAACCCAAATAGACAACTATTTGTACATTATAGAACACAATATACCGGTAACACTATTCGTAGAAAAGCAAAATATAGATATAAGATGAATGTAAGCACGCGGTAAAATAAAATTGCAAAAACACAGCCAAAAATGTTTTGGAAAACACTTAAAAAATGTTATAAACCTAATAATAAAAATGCAGAGCATACAAATATTAACGAAATGTTCAATCATTTTAATAACTTAATCGGAAACGATGCATTTGATAATACAGATTTTGATATAAATGAACAAAATTTAAACACATCACAAACCGAGACTGAAAAGCTCAATTCGCCGATTACAGAGTCAGAAATATATCAAGCAGTTTTCAAGCAAAACAACGGCAAATCAAGTGGACCTGATAAAATTTTAGCTGAAATAATTAAAACAGCATATAATTCTATAAAGCCGTACTTAACAACTATATTCAATAACATTTTTGATACTGCACAATATCCTGAAAGCTGGGGAATGGGTTACATCACACCAATATTTAAAGGCGGTGATCCGAGCGATGCGAAAATTTTTCGCGGAACAACATTAAATAATATTTTATCAAAGATATATTCCCAAGTACTATTAAACAGACTTAACGAAATGGTGTGATGAAAATAAAATTATATCTGACTGTCAATTTGGTTACCAAAAGGGAAAGAGCACAGTCGACTGTATCTTTATACTAAACAGTATAATTAACAAAGTTCTAAACTCTGGTCAAAAATTATATTGCATTTTTATTGATTATGCTAAATGTTATTACAGTATAAATTGATCACTATTATGGCAAAAATTAATCACCGAACGAATAAGCTCTAAAATGGTTTCCGCATTCAAAGCTATGTATTCATCAGTGAAATCAGCCGTCAGATTAAACAATCAAACATCAGAATATATCAATTCACATGCTGGTGTGACACAAGGCGACCCATGCTCAAGCATCCTGTTCATGATGTTCGTTAATGACATTATTGAAAATATTGACTCTAATATTGAAGGAATCATAACGATCAACGATATTAAATTCTTTTTATTATCTTATGCCGATCATCAAGTCCTATTTTCAACTTCTCCAACATCAACCCAACTAATGTTAAATGACGTTGAAAACTATTGCAATAAATACAAACTGAAAATCAATACGAGTAAAACAAACGTTGTTATTTTCGAACAAAATAACCGACACACAAGTTTATACTTTACGGTATATGATGAGCCGTTAGAAATCGACCCATCATTCAAATATTTAGGTGTAACTTTATTCAAAAAAGGAAACTGGTATAAAACAATTAAATCAATATCAGAACATGGTAACAGAGCGCTTCATCGACTTTACTCTGTTTTAAACCAATATGAATTCCCAACAAAAGAAAAATTAAATCTCTTTGATAAATTAGTAACCCCCATTCTTCACTATTCTGCTGAAATCTGGGGACAAGATTCAGGAAAAGAATTAGAAATAATTCATACAAAATTTGTAAGAAAAATTCTATGTGTCAACAAATCAACAAATCTATCAGCACTGTATGGCGAATTAGGACGATACCCCTTATCTGTGATGCGTAAATTACACATCTTTAAATATTGATTTAAAATAATATCATGTACAAATGATAGTCGCATAAAAATAATATATGAATCACTTTTCAATGACGCAGAACAAAACATAACATACAACAAAAGAAATTGGGCTTATCAAATCAAATCAACACTCGAGCAGCTAGGTTTAACTTTTGTATGGACTGAACAGAAAACCCTGACAGAAAAATCTGAACAAACGTACATATACAATCTAATAAAACAGCGATTATTCGTTCATTACAAGCAATACTGGTACAGTGAGATCAATAATTAATCAAGACTAAATACATATTGCCGCATCAAGGACACGTTTAATACAGAACAATATCTGGATATCATCACAACAAAACAATTATTTCGCCTATCATCACATAGATTAAATATAGAACGAGGTCGATACCACAATATTCCTCGGGATAATAGGAAATGTAAATTTTGTAATCTTAATGTCGTAGAAAGTGAATACCCTTTCTTATTAATATGTCCAATTAACAAAGATATTAAAAAAAACTTATTTAAAGGCATATTATCAAAGATGGCCAACATTAAATAAGTTTGAAATATTAATGAAAACACAAAAATTAAAAAGAAATCATTAATCTTTCAAAATACATATATAATGCGAATTGTTTACGGAACAATTTAGAAACAAATTAATGTATCGATGTATACTATTTTTCCAATAATTTGATTAGTAATAATCAATATAAATGTTTAAATGAAACTAATTATATAGAACAATGTACTCTTTGTCTCATTATTTTATTAACAACTTTCATTTTCGATGTTAGAAGAAAATATCCTATGTTATGAATCAGTAAAATAATTGTTAACTTCCCCCATTTCATGATTTTTATAATTATTACCTAATTTCATAATAATTACCCTCCATGTCGTAACACTTGTGTACCGGTATTATGTATAATTGTATAATGCATTTGGCTAAAAAGCAAGTGTATTCTTAAGAGCTAATAAATTTTGTTGTTGTTGTTGTTGTTATTTAGATTGTTATGGTCACCTTTATTAAATTGTAATTAACTGCTTTATGTACATCCCTAGAAGAGATGCTATAAACCACAAACGCGTTGATTTAACTAGGATTTCCCGAAGACAGTTCGGGTTTAATCTAACTATATTTTAACTGTTTTTTTATATACATAACCTAAATTTTTTATAAACTCTTAATTTATTTATCAAAATTAAACGTATAATAATAAATTATTTTCACTAACCTATGGCACAGCCGTCTACGTTCCAGCGATAAAAGGATAATTTCGAGTAAAATGTAAGGATGAACGTAATATTGGATATCATGCTTATTTTAATCTTATTCAATATTTAATATCAACCAATCGTCGTACTTGTACGTGACGGGTGTAGAGGTTTAAACATGTTTTTAATATGTGTTAATTTGTTTTTAACATGAAAACAGATTTTTATGAAAGGACATTAATCCATTGACAATAGCTGACATTGTCAATACTTTGTATGTGTGACAAACATAACGACGTACATTGATAGTAGTTGGAATCAATGTTTGGGATTACCAGAAAAGAACAAAGCAGTTGATTTCGACTTAAGATAGATAGATAGTTTATTTCAGACTGGTACATCGTCTATAACACAAGAAATAGCTTACAAAGTGACAACGTGAATTTTACACACTAACAACATTTCATTTAAACAATGACGTATTAGAAATACATTACAGCAATGGTTATTTAATAAACATACAGTTTATAACCATAAAGAAAGAAGTAAGTATTATAATTATTCATGTAACAATAGTTAATTAGAGTCGCATATAAACAGCTCAACGCCAAAAACATACATATGCAATAACAGCATGCGTTTGCTTAAATACAAAACATACATCATTTCGAAGAAATATCAATTTAAAAGGAATGAAATACAACATGTTTTAGTGATAATGTCACATGGATGAGGTTAATACATAGTGATCTCATAATGTACAAATGTAGTTAAATAATTGCAACACGTATATATTGTGCTGAATTTAAGTTGGATAAGAGGCTCTGCAAATACGGGTGAGCGATTTTTCAATATGACATTTGAAACGAGAGCGTTATTGACATGTTCTTAATTACACTACTGGGAGGGGTATTATTTTGAAAATCGCACATAACCCCTGAGCGAAAATTCGTCACGTGTGCATTGATTATTTATCATTGAAGCGTTCAAAAGGCGGGTTTGAGAACGTGCTTGTCATAACTGATTTTAAAATTTGAGCCGGTATGCATAGGCGTATCAAACACGCAATCAACTACTAAAACAGCAGCCAACGTGTTGGTTGGTCAGTTTATTGTTCATAATGGTTTCCCTGCTAGGTTACATTTTGACCAAGCCGCTAATTTTAATCTGTCCATAATGTCAAGTAATACTCAAGTTTATAAGAGAATATTGATTACCAAATCTTTCCTCTACCCACTTATGTTGGTTCTACAATACACTTCATTCAACTTGTCCAAAATTATTCCAAACTATGACAGGAAACTATGACATGAAATACGACTATTATAATGCTAACAAACTCTTCAAACAGTTCATATTGTTCGAAACTAACACTTTTAACGTGACATATATTGAACATTTATATTTAAAAAAGTATTTTATTGATATGATACTTATATTTTAATAACAATTTCGCTTTCATTTAATTGGTCAATTGCTTAAACAAAGTTCTTCCTTGTGATTATAATAATGATTTCCTGTTGGTGCAATGGAGTTGCAATCAACGTCATTTCAGATTCTCGTACATGATTGTTGGTAGGTTCTAGTTAACGGACAATCAGTAGTGGCGTCTATTGTCCACCGATAACGGGCTGGGAAGCCAAGGAAGAAACCAAGGGCAGAGAAAAGTAGGACAAGTGCTTTCGTGATAAAAAATGTCCCGTTAAAACACGTCGCAAACCCTGGAGCAGCATAGACGCTAATGTAAATTTAACGAAAACAATATATGAATGCGTTAGCTTTAATTGTGTTTTTTTTAACTATTAAATAATACCCAATTATATATACGTAGTTTTATGTACATTATATTAATCGAAACAGAACTGGTGTTTTAAAGACATAAAGTCTACATTACCGTGGTAACACTGAAAACAACAACAATAAGACATATGAATTTCCGACTATAAATTAATAATATTTATTATCGCAAAAACGAGCGTTGTTATTGTTTTCTAGTTCCTATGGATACGATAATGGAAAACTTCAGTCGTTTATGTTATGAACGGATTGCCTTTAATGAAATGGCTATAAATATAGGCTTACGCAATTTCCGTACCACGTGATTAATACGTCATCTCCTGCACGACCAGTGTGAGCGTTTAGATCGACAAAAAAACAACAACAACACCCACCGTGCCCCGGTTCACATTTACATTGTTCAAACCCTCCACGGTTAAACATGATCTATTTAGGTTAAGGGCCATTTCTTACAACAATAGCGCCTCAAATTGTTCGTTCTATGATACTGCTGACAAAATATTTATTTCCAGCCTATATCCACCGGCTCCTGGCGGGCTCCTAAACTACGGTGTCTGACATCAAAGCGCATGGCGTTGCCGGGGCCAACCAATATCCTCACAAGATCGTTATGGGTCCACTGTCGGGTATAGAAATGACGCATATCGACGGGCAGTGTGGCACAGCGCTTGAACTGTCGAGTGCATATACATGCACAGTAATCTTGCTAGTTGTTGTTACTAACATTTACGAACATTCAATATGTTGTTTTTCTGATATTTCATTTCTAATTTGTCTATTTATATCAATTTCATGTGTGTATTTCAATTGTGTTTGCTTTCCTGTCGCAGTGTGGTAAATTATGTTTGCCGGGGTCGGATGGGCATGCGTACCTATTCCAAAACATATGTATCTTCGAGCTTACCTTAGCGTCAATGACTCGGCTTATTTGCTCGAATGTACTCTGCGCTACATGCGTAACATCAGCGATTTATTTGTCTGCCTGTCTGTCTGTCTGTTATTTCGGGTAAGTCAAAGAGATTACAAGTTAAGTTTATAACATATAGTAGCAATACCGTAGGGCAAAAACTTTAGTGTGAAATCGCTGGTGGAGCGATTAGTTCTATAATTGTCCGAGTTTTAAAAGTGTGTAATCGCCGGTCCGAGTTATAAATTTTGTAAATGTCGGACTTTTAAAAGTGTGAAATCGCTGGTGGAGCGATTAGTGGCATTATTGTCCGAGTTTTAAAAGTGTTTAATCGCTGATCCGAGTTATAGTGTGTAAAACGTGTGAAATCGCTGGTGTAGCGATTATTGGTATTATTGTCTGAGTTTTGAAGTGTGTAATCGCTGGTTTAGTGATTACTGGTATTAAATGTCCAAGTTAAAAAGTGTGAAATCGCTGGTTGATTGGAATTTAAAAGTCAGGTTAAAAGCGCAATCGCTGTTCGAGCGATTCGCAATGGTTTTTCTTAGTTCGGTCGCTCCATGAGCAAAAGCATTTTCAATTGGGCAGGCGATGTTGCTGCTAACGGCGTAACTTTACGATGGTTATTTAACGGGTGCTCATCTACTTCCGATTGGCATAATTTTTAAAACAGTCGGGGCCACTTGTGACAGCCTACCTTGGTACCGTGGTTACCACCGGCTGTTTTATGTAACGTTACGGCCATTCAATTCAACACTTAAATGGCATTTTATACTAAAAATATATGTTGTTGTATACTTTGTAATAAGTTATATTATATTTACGGGATGGTTATTGGGAAGCAAAATGTATTGACATAGTATTATTAAACCAGTTATCAAAGTAATGTGTTGTTATTTAATCGTTGCAGTCGTAAAAAAATATCATGCATATTAAACCATATGTAACAACTATTATTTGCTTTAGTTTGTACATACATACATACTTTTTGGCGTTGCTTAAAATATTGATATCATGATTTACGATAGATTAACGTTGCAGACATAACGTATATTGCTGTTTGCTTATCTTTGACGCAGATAGTTTTAAAAACTAATACGGGTTTATTTGTCTTGATGGTAAATTTTATGTCTCCAATAATCAGAATTGTTATTTTTTATATAAACTGACCTTTTAAATCAGAATTTTCATCAACATCTCTGATAAGGATATTATTACAACACCCTAATTTGCAACGTGTTGAACCAAGTTATGTGTTAGTCGACGATGTTTATTACGTACGAGTTGCGGTTAAATCCTATTGTCTTTGGCACTGCAGTTGTTCGCTGTTGTCGTCCTTGATTAGCTTGTACGCATTGCACAGGCTAATCAGTGTGCACAGGCTAATCTTATTTGGCATGAATTCAGCCCCGTTTTCCCTGAAAGCTGCCAATATGTACAGATTTCATGATAAACACTAGTCGGGCCAATGTCGACTTACAAGCTGGTAAATACACCCACTGAAGTAGTATAGCAGACGCTCCTAAGCATTCGTCGTCTGCAGTGTGCAGACAGGCAGCGGTAATCGTTCTTAGCGTAGTGAGTTACCGTCCTTAGCGTAGCTAAGCTAGCTAAGTACGTACTGATTTGCAAAACATGCTCTGTAAACGCGACCAACTAAAAATTATAAGACCAAAAATCTTATACATAAATTTATGTGTTATCGCTTTTGATTGATGGTTATCGATAATTGAAACAATATTTTTAACATTTTTATTCATACTTTATTTTTCTTGTTCGAATTTAATGTGTGCATTATTTTTCAAATCCAAGTTTATCAGTCAATACTCCCTTTGAACGAGTCCCTATAATGTATTTCAAACTAATGATTTCACGATCACACAGCTCAGTTTCATTCTTTATTCTCATTTATATACATACATTACATATTTATAACAGTAACACATATTCACATTAAAACATTATGTATATAACCGCTCACGGTGTTGAGCTATATGAGATATTGCAAAAGTTTGCATAGAATAATATATGATATCATTCTATTATCACTATTTACAATACTAAGAGATAGAAAATAAGGGCTATTCTTTTCTTAAAAAAAAACTGCGATAAAATAATCAAGGTTAAGACACTGATTGCTGTGAATTGGAGCACTAGCGCGCTAATAAAATACATTAAAAAATCGAATATCGTTCCTGATCAGATCAGTGTTGAATTGATAAGCACTTAATTTCTACATTAAAACAAAATTACATTTTATATTACACTAAAACATAATGACATTATTTACAAAGTAAAAATTGTCGTCTTTTTAAAATTGCATGACAGGTTTTGGCACATTGTCTTATCAAGTCTTTATTTGAGAACAGCATAACAAATTGATCTATTTTTGATAAGTTTTGAAACTCAGAATTGCATACAATTGCCTTCGAGAGTAAACTATATTTTAAGTCATTATATATTTGACATACAAGTATAACATGAAGTTCATTTTCTACATTTTTGCATGAACAAAATGGGCATGTTCTATTTTCTTCTATTAGCCCTTCATAACGTCCAGTTTCAATACGAATGGGGGCAACACCAAGTCTTAATTTACTCAACGCAGAACGATGAGATAATGGTTAAGTAAGAGTGCAATAATCTTCTACATTATAACTAGACTTCAACAGTTTATACAATTTAAGTTTATTGCGTCCTCGGCCAGATGGAACTATATCGTTATTAATTCGTCGAAGCCAGCTATTGCTGTAACATTCATGTGTAACTGCTTCTATATAAACAGCAAATGATCTTGGTATAGGAATTTCTAAATTACAGTACATATTCATATCATTTTCTATAAAATAAGAAGTAACATTGTATATTCAATTTTTACATGAACGACTTGATTGACCGTGTGCCCAGAGATCAACTCTTTTGTTGAACCGCGACCCTTGCATACATGCCAATCTCGACCAAAACAATGAGACACTTTTCCATTGTCTGACTATTGTTGACTTCCATGCTATTTCACCAGAAATTCCATCATTTGGTGCATATTTACCGACCCCGAGGAAGAAACAAATAGCCCGGTGTTGAACAGCATCTATGCAAGAGTACGACCGATAACCCCATAAAGGTGCACTGTAGCTAATGACAGGCCATACAACTGAATCATACAGTTTGGAGAATACATGATATGGAA
Organism: Dreissena polymorpha; assembly: GCF_020536995.1. Taxonomy (NCBI): domain Eukaryota; kingdom Metazoa; phylum Mollusca; class Bivalvia; order Myida; family Dreissenidae; genus Dreissena; species Dreissena polymorpha. The sequence continues at coordinate 4,703,442 of NC_068364.1, forward strand.
GACCACCAACGGATTTGCATTTGGCAATCAACAGGCCTAAGGCTCGACTGGCACTCTGGGCAACAGCTTTAACAGTAATATTTATATCAAGATTTTTATGTAAAACAACACCCAAATAAGTATCTGTCCACTACAGAAAGTTGATTTATACCACACATAAACTTATACGATGTACATGGTGCAGAATTTGGTCTAAAGTGGACAATATTACTTTTATTACAATTTACCACCATATCATTAGTCTTACACCAATCATTTAAACCATTGATTAATATCTGCAAATCTTCCGCAGTTTCTGATAATAGTACAATATCATCGGCATACAACATTATACATATCTTTTCATTGTCTAAAGTTATACCAATGGCTAAAGACTTAAGATACAATGTCAGATCATCTATGAACAAATTAAACATCAAAGGAGATAGAATACAACCTTGAAGAAGTCCACAGTTAACATCAAACCAATCAGTTTCAAAAGAATTTAATCGAACACATGATTTTACATTTGAATACAAATTCTTTATAGCTTTTAACATTTTACCGGTAATACCAATATTTTCAAGACGATGCCACAAAACATCTTTATTAATAGTATCATATGCTTTTTTAAATCAATAAAAGCGCAAAAAGTATCTTTTCGTTTCTTCTTACGACTTTCAATAATGTTTGTTAAAGATAAAATATGATCTGTCGTGCTTCTGCCTTTTCGAAATCCATTTTGTTCATCACAAATTATTATATTATCCTCAGACCATTTACTTAGCCTGTTATTTTAAACATTACAATAAACCTTATTCATTGACGATGATAGTGAGATTCCTTTATATGACAAAGGGTCTCTTTTATTTAATGACGAGGATTTAGGAATAGGTTTAATAATACATTTACCCCATAAAGAGGGAATAATACCGTTAACAAAATATATATTAAATAAAACATGAAGAAATGAAACACAAGTATCATTGTTAAGTACTTCGACTGGAATATTGTCGATACCATTAGCTTTGCCCTTACTAACAGAAAACAATGCATTTTTAACATCAAATATACTAATGTGACTATTGAAACTCATATCATGCAGATTTTGATGACTAGTTTCATTTCCGTTCTCTGGCTGATGTGGTGAGCTAAAGTCATGTTTCCACTTATTTAGAACAGTATCTAAATCACGAGACACAGAACCATCTGACATGACGACTACCATTGGTATATCGTTACTTATAGTGCAATTGACCCCAATTGTTTCGAATCAACATTACACTCATTTAGCAGCTGTGATTGTAACGCATACCAATGGAAACGCTTAGCTCTCTGGACCTCTCGGTCAAAATACTTACGTTTAACAATATATTCTGACCTTAAAAAGTTCTTATTACTAGTAATATCACATTTAAGCCAATCCTTTTCTGCTAAACAAACATTGTTCCATAAAGTAGTCAATTTATCCAACCACCACGGTTTTCCTGGACGCCTTTTTTAATATTTCAACCAAATTGCACGATTTTACAAGGCAATCTATTTGACATACTCTGTTGGATTATATTACACCAATCAGTATAGATATCATTAACATCAGACTGTGTTCTTAAACTACACTCGAGTTTAGATATAGTAATATTTACATTCTGCAAAGTTTCACTATCTAGCATAAAATCATTTGGCACATTAGTTACATCAAACTTTTTAAAACTTGACACAGGATTAGCCTTCACAGTAAATGATTCAATACAGTTATCTAAAATAATATTCCAGAGCAGTAATGAGTGATCAGGGAAAGAACTAGATGCTACATTGGATATTATATCAGCATTATTAATTAAGTCAAACACTATCTTAACAGAGAACTGTTCAAATGATGATAATTTATCATGGCTAACAAAACAATAGTCAACAACAGATTTACCTTTTGATGATATGGATGTAAAGTCATTACATGTATTATTGCGACCATTTAACATACACATGTTCACATTTATTAGAAACTCTATCAATAAATCTCCATATTTATTCATATTAAAATCAATCACTTCACGTTCAATAACATCGTCTATACCTCTAATAAAGTCATCATTATCGCCACATCTGCTATTTAAATCACCACATAAATACAAAATACCCTCACTTTTATACTGCTTAATCAAAGACACTGAAGTATCATAAATCATATTCATGTCATAATATCTAGATGAGTTTTCAGGTGGCAGGTAACACACGCATGGGATGATTGAATAATTCTTCAACTTGTGTTCTTATTTTAGCAATAAGATACCTTCACAGGAATTATCACACACTGTTATATTAAATTCGTCTACTAAAAGGTTTGACACGAAAAAAACAACTCCTCCCGAACCGGCCTTGCCGTTTCTGTGGATCTCTTTCCGGTTGTGCCCGAACCAAGTAAAACCCTCAAGATGTATAACTTCGCTTCAGTTAAATGACTTTCGGCTATTCCTAAAATATCTATATTACAGTTTAAAACACATGACGATCTTAAAAAATAGTTATCAGAAAAACAGTCTGTTCTCCAACCTCTCACATTCCAAAACCCGGCTCTTATCTATCTGCGATCACGGATGTGCCCATCAGACCAACCACGATAAGAGCGACCCATTGAACCATCACGATCCACATGATAGATCCCGTGGTAGTCCCCGTGGCGAGAGTTATACCTCGTATCACGTCTGTCACCGTTATCACGCCTATCGTGCTCACGACGATCATTGGTGTTCGGACGATAACGATAAGAGTCTCGCCCCGAGTCACGATTGTCAGGCCTTAACTCCTCACGGTTATCGTCACTACGGCGGTTCACTATTCTGGTTCCCCTCATTGTTATATTGTCGGACTTGATTGCACTTAAGATAGTCGCAAAGTTCTGACTATTTTTCCGCTGTTCTGGGGCTAAGTCGTGGTTGAAAAAAACCTTTGAGTACTGGCTGATATGTCTCAGGTCAGGTTTAGCATTCATCACAGTCTGCTTGTCCTCCTTGCACTTAAACGTTGCTATAACAACACCAGGTCTGGACTCAGTTCGTGATTTCTTGCGTTCAGCCTTTGATACCGTGATATTGGATAATTTCAAACCGTCTTTCAGCATGGCGTTTACTTTGGAGGATGTACTTTCACTGGCTGTCTCGGGTAAATTTCGAATTACAACATTCAAAGTCCTATCTTGGGTTATTTGCTGAGAATTATTTGAGGTAGTAACAGGATGTCTCATGGTCGACAAGCTATCTATCTGTGCCCAAATGGCAGCAAGATCGTCAGCTATATCCGCCTTAACTGTATCTGAAAACTGTTCATACTTCGTTTCCAATTTCTGATCAACACCGCGTTTAATTTGTTCTAACTCGCTATTCACTCGCTTATCTAAAATTTGTGAAACCTTGTTTGTGATTCGTGATTCCAGTGTTTTCTCAAACTGATCAAAACGTTCATTAAGTCCCATGTACATCATATGGACATCAGAAGATAGCTTGTCGAACATCTGTTGAAGGGTGAGTGTAGGATTGACATGAACGTCAGCTTTGTCAACCACGATCTCCATTGGTGCAGTTTCGGGTGAGAATTTACGTGAGGATTTACGTGATTCTTTATACAAGTTTCTCCTAGCTTTACTATTGGAGCGATCCTCTATTGCAATAACAGGCGAGTCACCTTTTGTCTTTTTGGACGCTGTATCACAGGTGCCTGACACGGAGCGATGGCGTTTGCGACTACCAGTTGACGGTGTTGCCACTTTGGTAATGATCTGAGAGGACATGATAGAGATCACGTAGTCCGCTGCCACTGACGTCGATTTATCTGCCATTTTATGCATACTCATTTATAGGATGAGGTGAGCTAAATACGACGAGCGAGTACGTCAACGCAACACAATGTACTCTTGTACTACAGAGCGGTTCATGACCTGTTAGCATTTACGCGCTAATATGATATGCTATTCGTTATTTGTGAATTGTGAAGAATTAGGTTATTAAACAAGTTTGCAAACCTGTATTTAATAAGTGATGCCATGGCGCACTACAAAAGAGATTCATAGATTTATGAAAATCTGTTGTTCCTGAGGGCGTGCGTGCGTTGTGTTGTTAACAGTTTCTTCACGTTATTAGCAGTCGTGCTTTCCCGTCATATTTTCAAATGATATTGGGCAAGGTTAAAGAAGTGTATCGTAGAACCAAAATAAGAGGGTAGATGTCACATTTTGTACTCGATATTAACTTATAAACTGCAAAAATATTTAACATAACGGGTATTTAGCAAAGGCCAACCATAAAACGCAAAACCAAAAGCGCGACACTTGGTTACATGGGAATTCATTTTCTTCCAAAATGCAATGTCTGTGCATTTCATAGAGTGGGTAAATACGTTTCTCAAAAAGCAAAAAGCAAAAGCCGTATATTGCAGTTTTAATAAAACATTTGTGACCCATAAAATGTGCAATGTGTTTATGTTTGACATTTTGATTAGACCCATTTGTTATGTAAAGAACAACATCATTGGTCACTAGTGTTGTTAATTTTGTATTCTTACTTCAACAACAAGCCTATTTCAACATTAGTGTTAACTGATGACTTAGGTAATAACAAAAAATGAGTAAATAAATGAGAACCTGCTGAAAACAGTATATATGTATTTCTGTATATATCATACTTATTTAATTTTAAAAGACAATGAAAGCAATTTTCGTCGTGAAGTTCAAAACCTGTATATGTCTCGCTATATGCCAATTTAAACATAGATTTAAATTTAAATGAAAACACAATAATGTTTAGCGATTTTAGACTAAATACGTCAATAAAAAATCTATTAAAAACAAGATTTTTACAATACATTTAAATGTGCATAGCAATGGTATACATTGTTTTTCTTGATCTGGCTGTACACATGTATTGCTCTATGCAAATGCAAAAGAAGATTGAAATAAAAATAAAACACAAATAAAAAAATGTGTACATAGATCTGGAAGAAATGGTTAAAATAAAGTAGCCAACTACTAACTATATGTATACACTACACTTCAAGGGGCATATCAACGGTATTTTTGTGTGACACTTGTCGACATGACTTGACCATTTCAAGCCATTCCATTGGTATGCATAAATGTCTATCTATTAGCAATACCATATTTTTGGAAAGACAAAAATATACACAATACAATTTCATTGACACATTTTGTGTTTGATACAACCTTTTTCATCCACAAGAAGTGCTCTTTCTGAAAACTTACTACAAACAAGTGTGCTTGTGAATAGAGATACTATAGAAGATACAGAGGCATACATGTAAAATAAGCATACTCCACATAAATCGACTTCGTTATCAATAATTAGTTTTCGTAATTAAAATAGCCAATAAGTCGTTGATATACCACATTCTCCACACAGAGTGGTCGTTCCATGCTCTCACATACAATCTCTGCCATTACAAGAAAATCCTACCAGGTTTGGTGGGATTTTTTGTTTTGTTTAAGTATTCTTAATTAATAAAAAGCAGTATATTCTTCTTTTATATTTTAAACATAGAGAATAAGTTTAGGTTTAAATAAGAAATTAAATTACCTAAACTAACAAAGTAAAAATAAAAACGGGAAAATTATTGTAGCGCGTGGCTCGACTATCATCACGTGGATGGTTATGAAGGCAGGGATTTGATCCAGGTATGCTGGTTCCAGTGAATTTCAGCCATTAGGTTAGATATACCACTGTAATGTAATAATACTGGAATATATATTGATAGTTTTAGTCCTAATTGCAGTACTTTGTTTCAAAGTACAGATTATTACAATTTAAGTATAGAACAGTAATTGACACAATTTTTGGTCGTTCGTTTATCGAAGTAACAAAAAGCAAGAAACAATTTCATGTAACATTTTCTTTGCTTGCTTCATGATTTGTCATATTTTTCTTGAAATGAGCCCGCTATGAAATTTCGCAGCGAGTAAAGTCGAGATAAAGACATAATATTGATACGTTATCAGCGCTTTTAACTTTACTGTCGATATGGCTGGAAGGTGAGCGCCATTTTAACAATAAATAAAAGTAATAAAGGGTATAAAACGGCGAAAAATACCTGTCTCGGAAGGAAGTTTTTCGCGCGATTACCCCCTCTGATTGAAGAATGTCATTGAAAGTGTGAGTGTATTGTTTTGAATGGGAGCGTTTGGCATTGTGTTGCGTGTACATTTGAACACTCGCACTATGTTTACAATTGTGCACTGGATTAAACGTAATTTACCATGATGTGCCATGCAAATGTAAATAACATGATTATTATTTCTTGATGACTTCATAAATCGGTACAAGTAAAAATGGGAAATATTTGATGTTTGAATATTCCATTTGATGTACCCGGTATTTACGGGGGATGTATATAACTTTTGTGGCTTGAAAAAAGGACATTGTAGAAGATAATGCATCTTGTCATCGATATCATTTTTTGCAGAGAGTACATTTACGGTTTTCATGAGCGATAAATGATTGAGCAAAGCGGCCTGTCTCAACTAAGAGTCGGTGATTTCTCGATGTTAATTTCTTAACAGTGTAGTTTCAAATAGTCTCACAGAGCGATCATATACATTGGAAACAGAATAGTGGGTAAGTTGTTACCTTGCCAGACTCCACACGAGGTGTAAAACATTGATGATTTATTGCAATTGGATAAGACACGATTGTATGTTTGCATATAAATGTCTTATTACTCCAAATATTTCCTCTTATTGATAATTTAAATATTTCATACCAAAAACATGCCCTCCAAATTTAGTCAAATGCAACAGAAAAATCAACACAGGAATAAAATAGTTTTCGTTTGTACGGATCTTAATTTTTGGAATGACTATATTTACTGCTAATATTTGATCATATTTTAATATACTGCACGAAATCCTGCCTGATTTTCGCTGAGCAACTTATTCTCATTTAAAAATTAATGTATTCGTTGGTTAATATCTGCGGTAGATAATTCTCCTAGACAGCTTCGAATTGTTATGATGGGGCGGTAATTACGTGGGTCAGTGTTTGTAATTCTTCGGTGTTAAAATGTATGTTAAAGAGATCATAATACACTGGAAGCATGATATTCGATTTGCTTTATATAAATTTATTTATAATGTTGTCTTCTCCTGACGATGCTTTGTAATTAGTTAATGTAGTAATTATTGTTTTATTTCTTCGTCTGTGATTGGTATATTTAGGTGGTCAACTGTGTGTATGACAAGCGTGTATGTGGCGTGCATTTCTTTGGGAGATTTGTTGCTATAAATGGTAGAGTATGTATTTCTAAAAAAATAAATAATACAATTGTTCAATGGTCGGGCTTTTTATCAATTGTTTTTGTTTTAAGGATAATGAGATATATCCAGTAGTCCTTATTCTGTTTTAACTCATAGAACGGAAAAACAAAACCTGCAGACTATTGTGTACGGATAAATGAATTTATTATGTGTTTGTATTGGCGACTTTCGGAATTCAGCTTTTGTTGTTGTTCTTGTTTTTGCTTATATTTGTTTATATGATACGCTTGACCAGCATAATAAATTTTTCGGGTAGACTGACATTGAGGCCCGAACCATGGTTTGTACATTGTTTGTCCTATTTATATGACATGTGATTCTATTAGGGTTAATATTATTTATTTTTTGTGCGTGAATGTAGTTTTGGCTTAGCCCATGAATCATTTTGAGATTTTATCTTATACATTTGGAGGTTATTATTGTTCCAAGCGAGAATAATTCGTCATCATTATGGAAATGTGATTTTTCTCGAGGAATATAAATATTTTCTTCAGATCGGTTTTTACAAAAAGAAACCTAGAATACCTAACTTTTCTTGCCTCGGTTTTGACAAAAGTGAATAATCGGGTAAAGAACAAAAATCATATTGGTCAAGTTGTGTTTATTGGACACGTACAAATACAAATCGACAACTATTACGTGTGAATGTATGAGTGTCTGGTGTTCACAACACTCGATCTATCGAATTAATAAAACTTGTATGCATTATACATATAATACGTTGTTATGAAATTTGGACAGTTTCATGATCGAAGCTTTTTGGTTCAATTCACAACACCTCATCAATATATTTTATAAAACTTATATGCATAATATATATATAATAGTTTATTACGTTGTAATGAACTCGGTAAATTTCACAATTTTAGTTATCCTAGTCGATCCACAAAACCCGTTATGTAATATACCTCTTTTTCATCAAGCTAGATTTGTATATTTTATGATTGAAACATCTATACTAAGTCTACATGAATACTAAACAAAACTACAGTCAATTTAATGATCCAATACACACTATAGAATTCTACAACATGAAATATTATGACATATCATAACAATCATACTGGCCCAATTATTGAACATAATTCTCAAATACTCAATACTATGGCTAAAGAGATACACAGACAAGTATCTTGAATTATGATAACCATCATATTTTAACATCTCGAGATGCAACCAACGACAATAGACAATAATGTTTAATCATGATACAATTGAATGATGATTTAAAAAATATTATTTTATAAATTATTTATAATTTAAAAAAATATTGTGATGATAATAATATTGAAACAATTATAAAATAATATAATGATACTTTTTACATCGATGAGTATCATATTTGGACATTATAAAATACAAAACATGTTGAGACCAACGACAATTGACAATAATCGTTATATCATGATACAATTATTTTTTAAAATTTTATTGTTTGATTTTCATGATAACAATCTTAAAACAATGATAAAATAACACAATTATTTTGACATTGATGGGTTCCATATTTGCATGTTGTAAAAAAACTAAACATGATATTTTATTGTTTGATTTTGTTGATAACAATCTTAAAACAATGATACAAAAAATTGACATTGAAGGGTAACATATTTGTATATTGTAAAAGACAAAACATGATATTTGAGATGAGACCAACGATAATTGACAATAAGCTTACCCATTTATGCCTAACGTCTAGAAAAAAGGCATTTGCAATCAGCGTAGACCCATCTGGGTCTGCGCTGTTTGCTTAAAGGAATTTATGTAAGAAATATTCTAAATATAGAAATAAATATACTAGACATTCCTAATTTTGGAAATAAATTGATCCAATTTAGAAGGATAGGAGAGTCCACTAGGCATAAATAGGTTAAACCATGATACAATGATATGATGATTTTTTTATATATTATTGTACAACTTATTTATATATATCATATGTATATAGATACATATTTGGACATAATTTAATACATAACATGGCAGTTGAGATGAGAAAAACGACAATAAAAAATAATCTTACATCATGATTCTATGATGATTTTTTTATGTTATTAATTATTGATATTTTTATTTTTTTATTTTGATGATAAATAACAATCTTGTAACACTAATTAAATACTTAGATGATGTTTTTGACATTGATGATCATCATATTTGGATATTTTAAAATACAAAACATGATAGTTGCGATGAGACCAACGACAATATATATATAATGCCCTGATGAGCCGTGCGAAACGCATTGGCTATATCAATATATATTTAAAATCCCAAAAAGTGTTTTAACTTTTATTATATAATATTCAAAATCTGGGTTATTACACTTTACGTATATAACTAAATATAACTATATAACTAAATATATATATATATATATATATATATATATATATATATATATATATATATATTTGATGAAAAATATTCTTGTAACAATCATAACATTATAAAATGATGATGTTTCTTGCATTGATGAGCATCGTATTTCGACATTATACAATACAAAACATGATAGTTAAGATGAGACCAGCGACAAAAAACAATAATCTCAAATCATGATACCATTATATGTTTTTTATTTCATTCATTATCTATCTATTTATTTTTTATGATAATAATCTTTAAAATAAATATTGATAAGTACAATTAAACACGATCGTGTTGATCCATATGATCCGTTGTGTTTTCATCTTCCTGAATCTCAACTTACCACTAACAGAATTTCATTAAGTAGATAATTATTTCCGGTCGACACTTTAAATATATTTCTTCAGAAATAAGCATTTTAATCTTACTTAAAAATGCAATTATAACATTAACAGTATACATTAATAGTAATGTGATTTTTGAAAACGAACATCGCCATTGGTTATATTTGACGTATGTTTATAATTAAGTTATGTATAGATTCACAATGTGTCGCGCTTTACTATGCAAATTTATTCGTACTTCAAAATGTTTGGTAAGAATAGCCATAACATACATAAATGCATTTCTGGTAGAAGATAAAACTCTGTTATCAGAGTGCCCAATTTGTTGAAAGTCTCTGTTATCCGAAGCGTCCATTATCGGGAATCGAAGTGTCTGCAACATCATGGGTACCACCAATTAAAACATGCTCTAATTTCGTTTATATTTCATTGAATACTGTCAAAATTTCAGTATTTGAAGCACAGTGATTACTCTACATCCTGGAATATCAAACTTTTTTTTCAATAATTCTAAGTAGTTTTATTTTGTTGAAATGTTTTCAGTTCATCCAGTTCGTTCTGTTTTCCGATCGAATTTTCTATTTGTTGGGCAAAATCTACCATTCTTCCGTGATTTTTTTTCTTCACAATAGAAAATGATACACCATTTATCAACTCGGCCATGTGTTTTGTCTAAAAAAAGAATCTTTAGGATATACCTTAAAAAACCATGAGGAACTTACCGCTCGCGCGTGGCTTTTGTTTTGCTCTGTTATCGAAGTGCCATCTGTAATCAAAGCATCCGCATTACCAGCGTGTAGTGTACACTTGTTTCATAAAGTGTATATTAAAATCTCAGCCATGTGCTTTGTAAATACAAAAAGTATGAAGTCGAACGTCATTTAAATAACAAGAACACGATTATATTATATATGTTATTACGTTGTATGGTCTTGGTATTTAATTGTATACTCAATCCATCAACTACGGCAAAATTAAGCCAAATATTGATTACTTCATGCAAAATACGTTAGAAAATTAAGCTGAGTCGTGTCAAAATAGCCAATTAGTAAATATTCTATAAAAAAAGAGAAAAAAAATCAAGTTGTGAAAAAAATGTGTATAGCTCTAATAAAAAATGACAGCTTGGATAACTCATCTAACTTATTGTTTAAATATCCGTAAGTTTTTTCATTTGACCACTTCATTCTTTGATACAAGTGAAAAAAGAAATTCTTAATATTTTTTAATGAAATTTTACTTAATATTTTAGCATTTACTGATACATAGTTAAAGCATTTGATAACAATAATTCATATAAAGGTCATAATAATGACCGAATGCTAATTTACGTATGACTACGAGTGACTAAATGATATTCTTTAACGTAATTTAATCCTTGAAACCAGCTTGTTCACATCTTCTCGGAATTTCCGCCCACTAAGTAAATACACGTAAAAGTTAAGGGCGTGATTGAGATACATAAGAGTCCTACCGGTTTCCATAATTAATTCAAAACATGTTGATATTTATAAAGCAAAATATTGATTAATCTAAAAGGGATGTTGGTCATAAGGAATGTTAAATTGGCGACCAATAAATTAATTGTCACAGAACGCACCCTGCCGGAGTTTGCGTGTCTTCCGCCAAATGATGTCCGAACCTTCACACAAATAACTATACTAGCTGAAATTATGATGAAATATGGTATAATTAGAAAACAAATAAAGTCAGAAAAAACGCACATATTATCCCACGCAGTGTTAACCGGACGAAACAATATCTCCCACGTAATGATGAGCTGAACTGCGATGAAGTTTCGTAAATATTGAATAACTAAAACAGCTAAAGATGTTACGCCCTCTGCTATGACAACCACGCGAAGAGTAAGAACTTGCTTCAATTTCAAAGGCATTGTTATACTTAAGAATCGCTCTATTGTTATAACAACCACACTCCAAATCGATAGGCTAACCGATGTTTGGAATGTGAACTTCAGCGGAATGATTACTTACGGATAACGACTCAGAAATGCTCGTGCAACGGGGCTCCATAGTAGAACCATATTCAAGCCTGGCAACATGATTGTCACTAATAAATCTATGCCTGCAAGTATTCCGAACAAAACACTTGTTGTAGTTACTTTTTTCTTCGCAATAACTTCTAAAATTAACATGTTACCGAATATCGACGACGCCACAATCAGCATATAAATGAAAGGCAATACATCGAACAATGTATCCATCCGATTTCCGTAACTATTCTTTGCCGAGGCGTTTCCTGACTGATTTATTTTTGTATGTTGCTGATGTTTGAAATGATATCGCAAATGACACAGACGCATATATCCGTAGTATATAAAGGCCGCGCATAACCGAGAGACCAGCGGACTGAGCGCAGGATATTTGTTTCCCTTTCAATTACCATCTTAATACTTTATAACTAATAATTACGAAAATTTGTATTAAGATACACTAATCGGACTTATAATAACATGAAAGTCTAGTTTAGTACTCCGCAGCGACTACACACACGGACTATTTCAATGGAGATTTTAGACGCATTTCATGAACTAAACATGTAAACTTTGATCGGTGCTGACAAAAATTCGAGAGCAGTCTTCTGAAAGAATTGATCTGATAAGAAAATGTTGACTATGTAAGCCATACATGTTAGAGCAACCAAATGATAATGCAGTGTTATAAAAAATGCCACGCTTTTTAAATGAATTTCACTACAATTACTCTTCATCATAATTTAATCATATAGATACTCGCACTTTTTATAATGAAAAACTCAAATAATGCAAGAATGTCATATATTACCAAATAGAACAAATCCAATCAGCAAAGTGCATAATTTCGTTAATTAATAAACACAGCTTGAATAAATACCATGCTTGTTAATGATATTATAGAATCTAGAAACAATTTAGTTAGGTTATTTGATGATTTGTTGCAAAGTATTTAACTTCAATAAAAATTACCTATTTTTCATAGGCATTATTAAAGCAATTTAAAAATACATGAAGCGCAGCAGCTCGTATGACACTTGCTTTTTGAAGCATATAATTCCCACTAGCCTATCTTAGTTAGGATAAACAACATGTGTATGAAATAATTCTTCCAGGAGTTACTCCACAGGCCAGCTCATGCGATCCACCGGTGATTCCGCCAGCTATAAGCGATCTGCCAATCAAGTGCTGCACTCCCACAGAGGAAGAGATCAACAGCGCAATCAAGCAATTAAAGAACGGCATATTTGCAGGACCTAACAGCATACCTGCAGAAGCGTATAAGGCTGACGTGGAGACCAGTGTGGCGCTACTTCACCCGCTCTTCAGCAAGATATGGGAAGAAACAGAAAATCCATCAGAGTGGAAAGAGGGTTACCTCATCAAGCTTCGCAAGAAAGGGGACCTCAGTTCCTGCTCCAACTACCGAGAAATCTCACTGTTGTCCATCCCAGGAAAGCTGTTTAATCGCATCCTGCTAAACCGAATGAAAGACGCAGTAGACCCGCATCTCCGTGACCAACAAGCAGGCTTTCGAAAGGAGAGATCGTTCACGGATCAGATTGCAACCCTGCGCATCATTCTGGAATAATACCAGGAGTGGAATTTGCCGTCGTATGTCAACTTCATTGACTATGAAAAGCCGTTCGACAGCGTTGACCGGGAGTCTCACTGAAGACTTTAGAGACACTACGAAGTGCCAGGAAAGATCACCAACATCACCAGGAAGTCTTATGAAGGAATGACCTGCAGAATCGTTGATGGCATACAGCTCACGGACAACTTTGAAGTGAGAACCGGAGTAAGGCAAGGCTGCTTACTCTCACCTATCGCTGGCCATAGACTGGGTAATGAAGACATCGACAGAGCAGAAGCGGAATGGAATTCGGTGGAATCTCTGGAAACAATTGGAAGACCTCGACTTTGCCGATGATTTGGCTCTTCTCTCCCACACCCAACAACAGATGCAGGAAAGGATTAACATGGTAGCGAACAACTCAGGTAGACTGGGCCTCACCATCAAAAGAGGACAACCAGTGAGGAACGGATGCAGCCATCAGAACCCGCATCGGTAAATCACGAGCAGCCGTCCATCAGATGTAGAACATCTGGGATCCAGCGAAATTGGCATCACCACCAAGATTAGGCTGTTCAATACCATCGTGAAGCCACTACTCCTCTATGGAGCAGAGACCTGGAGAACCACTGTCAGCACCATAAAGAAAATACAGGTCATCATCAACACCTACCACAGGAATATCCTCAAGATCCGCTTGCCAGACAAGATCTCCAATGAAGAATTATGGAGAAGAACAAAACAGCAGCAATTTGAAGCAGACATCCTTCAGAGATGTTGGCGGTGGATAGACCACACCCTTCGCAAGCCTGCATCCAATGCGACGATGCAATCTCTCACATGGAACCCCCAAGGAAAAAGGAAATGAGGGCGGCCTAGGAACAAAACCAAGACAGTGTAGGACTCTAATGATTATTTCGATTTGCTATAACAGTACTGAAAATAACATGCGTGTACGGGTTATGTAAGAATTAAATATTAAATATACGTACTTTTCTATTTTCAATTGAATAGAACTATAGTAAAAATCTCAACCGTATCAAACATTTAATCGAATATTTCAAAAACAATTTATCAGTCCCATATCGTCGGTGACAACCCCTATCAAGGCCTGTACCTTATTATATTATTATATTATGGTTTGCTCTATTTTAAGAAGCTTTTGCATCATTCCCTAATGCAAAAAAAAGTCATTTATATTGCTCTTATTTCCCTTTTATAAGCATATCAGGTTTCATCGAAGAATCTTCATTAAAAGTGTAGAAAAAGCAAGATCTAGTTTTGCAGACAGACGGACGTCCCCGCACATGAAAACTTAAAATAGTCACTTCAAAGCATATGTAAGCCACAAACAATATTTACAAATCTCAAGTAACATATTCGTAAAATTCAGTTAACAGTGTTTTTGTAAACCCGGACAGACGTTTGCAAAACGTTGTGAATACTGCTCATATTGCCATTAAAAAGCATATCAATATAAAGAAGTGAAACTCCAGCTGCTGGAGTAGTATTGAAGTATTATTATAAACAATTAGTAGGTCCTTTATTTAATGCAAGTGACCGATTGCCAAAACAGTACAAAACAGGACAATACAGCACAATACAAAACAACATAAACACAAAAAAGAAAAAAGCTGGGGTCACCGCCTTGGAACGGTCAATTCAAAGCATTGGGGGTTTAAACCGGTTTTGGAGCGCTCAACCTCACACTTGGCCCAGTAATATTCATAATACATGTACGTGTAAATAAAATTTAACCTCATAGCATTGTAACTAAAAAATAAAAGGGAATTAAAACGCATTCAATTTAATTACCATTTAATTACTCAATGGTATTGAAAATACCAGAGCAACAGAGTTACAACTTTTTGAGGAACGATAGAATGAAACTATGAACAAGTGTCAACTACATTCCTTCTTTATAGAATTTTTTTTTAAGAATATAGCATCATGAAGTGTATATTTCAGATCATCATCTCACAAATACAGGAAGAAGCAGCAATAATAATTTGTGTAAAAGTTCCATATTACATTGCTTGGTGGTTTATGTACTGCTAAAAAAATAAATCAAACAAGAAACGCCTGTCACAGAGAAAATAAAAATAAAATTATAAACTCAATGACCTTTGCATGTAGATTACAACTTGGAAAGTTGGTCGTATGACGTCGCAAAAATCCATGTACCTAGGAACAGAGAAAGAGTTATGACGTTATTGACGCGCGAAAACACAATGGCGTGAACAAAATCCAGGGGCAGTACTGTAGTTAAAATAAAAATATTAATGGGGCGGTACTGCAAAATTAAACTACTAATGAAACAAGTTTTGGTGATTAAATATTAAGAATCAAATGTATAAAAAAATAGTAATTCCATTAAAGCGACATTATTGGAATCAAAACAGTATATAGGTGTTTTGACAACTGACGACAGAAATGATTTGATGTAAGATGTGTGTCTAAATGTAGTTTTCATGCAGATTTGTGCATACGCCACAAAGACACAATTATGCTCAAATTTGAAAAATGCCCATAATATCTAATAATTCCAAATTTTAAGCGAAGAAAGATATAGTGAATCAAAAACCATCAAGCACGTGTTTTTAAGTACATCAGCAGCATATCATTTTGATAAAAACGAGTTAATTAAATTGAAAAGTCAAATATGAACATTTTCTTTAACACATTTTAATTTGCGGACACGCTTCAAAACAACTACATAAAATGATGGATGGGAAATTCCATTATTTAAATGCCGTTTTAAAGAAACATTATATTTTGAAATTAAATCACCATACTTTGAGTGAAATTTAGCGAATTTACTTCTAAGGTTATGATACAAAAAGCCTTGTTTTAGCAATTTCTTTGTTAATAAAAGATAACGATCATTAAAATCTTTAATACATGAACATGCTCTGGCATAACGTACCAACTGTGAAATGTAAATACCATAGGAAGGACCTTTAGGGATGTTGCCATCTAGGAACGAAAAATTCACAATTTCAAAGTTAAAGTCGTCCCGTTTGTCGTATAAACTAGTTTTAATCATATTATTATCAATAGTAAGATGTAAGTCTAAATACGCAGCGTCTGTATTGGATTGAGACGATCTTTTTAAGACTAGTTCGTTAGGGTAGATTTTGTGAATATATTGTTCAAATAATGGATCATCTAAATTAAGTATGTCATCAATGTACTTAATAGTAAGGTTAAAACATTGAATCAAATCTACTTGTTTAGTTTTAGATAATTCTAACATAAATTCGCTGTCATAACAATATAAAAAAAGATCAGCTATAAGTGGGGCACAATAAGTACCCATAGGAACACCAATAATTTGTTTAAATATAGTTTAATCGAAACATCTTCAGTACATGTTTCGATATAGCAAGATCAAGTTTTGCAGGCGGTTGGGCTGACGGACGGACGGACGTCCCGACACATAATAACAAACAAAAAAGTCACGTTAAAGCATGTGAAAGCCTCATACCTTACCTACCCCCAACTGATCTCGAGTAACATGTTCGTAAAAGTCACTTAACATTGCTTTTGTAAGCCCGAACAGACGGGCAGATATTTCAGACGGGGAGGGGTGGGGACAAACCTTCAATTCCCTCCGATGAAACAATAGGAAAATAACAATATAATTTGGCTCACTTGCTTCCTTCAGTTCAACGTAGCTAGTATGAATATCACCGGCATCAGAAATTGGAAAATATGGTCAATTGCAAAATACAAATGGTGGTAGATATAGTCTGTTTCATAATAGAACATGTCCCTCGTTTTCTAAAATTACAAAATATAATTATGTTTTTATAACGTGGTATTAATTTGTGAAATAATAATATGGTATGAAATTATAAAAAATATTGAATGTTAATAAGAGTTTTCAACAAAATATTGACGATTTATAACTGTCAACCACTAATCGTCCTGCTCGTGTCTTATAGCCTGAAGCTGGATTGTTAACCGGGTTATTGCGGGATCTGGGATTTACAGTGGTTCTACCTGGGGGTTATCATGAGGGTTTGTATCGGACTGCATAACTTAAGTGTCGAATGGTTTAACACCGCTTGTATTTTGAACCGTTTTGTGCAACACTGACCTATTTCTGCGATACGTGCCTTCGTCGGCCGTTTGTACTGTGTAGCAGCGGTCACTGTGAAATAGTATGACTCTCGAAACTTTCCAGACTTTTTTCCAAACTTGATAAGCACGCTGCCATTTACAGACAATGGCGCCGACGGTCGCACTGTTTTATCGTCATTGGACTTCTGTTGTGCTTTTGACTTTTGCATTCGTGTGCGTACCTGTCTGTCATTGATTGCTGCTGGTTGCAGCGTTTAGTTTGTAATCGGTACAATTTATTTGTTCGATGACCTGGTATTTGTACATTGCAAGAAGTATTCTTGATAATCTCGGTGGTGCCGCAGTTTTTTTCAATATTGAAGAAATCGACTTGTGATTGCAGGGAACGATTATTTCTTTACTGTATGTAAATTGATGAAATTTCGAGAATTTCATTTTCAATGACTGCATAACCAATTTCCGTTTCCGTTAATGATTTGCTGGCATACGCAATTTGTCTCCCGTCTTGCATAAGACAGCAGCCTAACCTACTTGTATATTAAATCGCGTCTGTTTCCAGTATAAGGGGTTTGTTAGGGTCATAATACCCTGAACTGGCGACTGAGTAATGATGTCTTTGAACGCTTACAGGGCCTTTTCCGGTGTGACGTCCCAGAGGACATCTGCCTCTTTCTTTAGGAGGCTCCTTATTTGGTGCGGTGACCTCGGTTACGTTTGGTTCAAAATTTGTCATGTAATTTACTAGTCATAAAATGGTTTCGACATTTGCGCGACTGTCTGGGGTAATTTCGAAATTGCCTCAATTTTCTTCGGGTAGGCGTGTAATCCGGTGTCGGTAATCACGTGACCAAAGAATGATAACTTTGCCCCGATTGTGCATTTTAGCGGGTTGAATTTGACACCGCGTTAGCGCGCTCGTATCAATACCTGTATTAAATTTTGATTATGTTCCTGGAGGGGGGGGGGTTCGAGAACATGCCAGGATGTCGTCCACCTGCGGGCGAATACCTGGTTTTCCCTCAAATGTTTCGTTCACTTTTTGACAAAATATATCGCTGGAAGCCGAGATACCATATGGAGGGTGCAAGTAGCGGTAATTTCCAAATGGTGTTGCAAATGATGTGAGATACGACGATTCCTCGTCCAGTTCAACACTTAAGTATGCGTGTGTTAAATCAAGTAAGCTAGTGAGCTTAACGCCTTAAAATATTTTAATAACGTCCCCATGTGTTTACATAGCATAATGCGGACGTCGTATCGCGTTATTGAGTTGTTTTGGATCGAGACAGGTCCGTAGTTTGCCGTTTGATTTTTCAACAACCACGATCGGATTGACCCAGTCGGTTGGTTCCGATACAGGCCTTATTATTTTGTCTTTGACAATACCTCCTCAAGTTCGGACTTGAGGCGAGATTTTAAAGGCTTCCGTCTTGGCGGCGTCACCACCGGAATCGCATCTTCGCGAATGCTCAATTTACTTTTGCCAGGGAGGGTTCCGATACCTTTACATAGGTAGCCGTATTCAGACATTATGTAATTATTGGTCTTATGACTGTCATTATGCTCGTTGACCTCGTCAATTTCAACAAACCTAAATCAAGCGAGGTTTGCAGAGGGGCTGTGCGCTATTCACGACGTGAACGTAACCTGCATCTCAGATTCTCGGTATTAGCATTGTAGGTTTATTTTGCCCCATACATGACTGTATCAATTTTAAATTGTATCTTATGCAAATTTGGACCGATGTTTATGTTTAAGAGTGCCTTTTTGGAAGCAGACGATTTTGCGTATGTATGCAGTAAGGATCTATCCACGTATTGTCTCTATGTGAATCGTCTTCCTGTGTATGATCACTGTCACTGTCAGCGTGATCGACATCATACAATTATTTCGACTTGCACATTCTTTTGCAATGGATTTTCTGGTGACACCTGTTGCATGTCTTCCCCATGTGGGACAACGTGTCCTTTGTTTGTGCGGCTGGTTGCCGCAGCGTTCACACCGTCGATCCCATCCAGTTCAATGATTGAGGGCTGTCTGTTGCATTTCCCTCAGTGATCGGTGGTGTCCATTGACACGTGTGCTGATGGCGTGTACGTCTTGTTTTGGGGCGATTAATGACATTTGTTGTATACAATAATTTAAGTTTTGTAAATAAAGGACCAACTAATTGTAATAATAAGAATGAAATACTGCTCCAGCAGCTGGAGTTTCACTTTTTTATATTAAATTGCACAACAGTTTGATGTGTGCTGCGTGGATGCAGTAGGGTGTATCCCCGTACACATCCTCGATGTTATTATATTTTCAGCCTTCAGAGGCTGGTAGCGGTATTGTTATTTTTATTATTTTTAGAAACCTTGTTTAAGACTTTTCTTATACTTAGATTCTTATAAATTCTCTGTATTTATAAAGTAAACTTGTATGTTCATCAATTGAGAGTTCTGCAGTTTATACTGAATTTTTACAGACCATTATCTGACAAGCTGCCTTTTACTCTTTTATGTATATTGACTTGGCAATGTGTATTAATGTAACTACAAGATTGGTGGTTTCGCCAAATTATAAAACTATGAACAGATTAATAACAAAAAATCCCTTAAGTTGTTCTCTCCCCATTGAGAATTCCGATTACACGTAGTATTCATTGGCCGTTTAATTATAGACAATTACTTTTTTCTAAACCTACAGTCAAAATAAGTTTACTTCGTACATCTTTCATTGGAGATACATTGCGGCAGAGTTCTAGTTCGCAGCGTAATCAAGCTCCGTGTAATCGGTATCCTACAATAAATAAGAGCAACTCCGGGAAGTGTTTATGTTGCAAGTTTTTAAATATGTTCTTTTTTATTCTTTCATCTGTTAAAAACCGTAAATTTTCAGTTAACATTAAATCCGATGTCTCATGAAATTCTATGCATGTAGTGTATGTCATTATTTAAAATGTAATGTTTTAGGGAACATTTTTTTTTATTAAAAATAACAATAAATTTTACAACTTTATTTACCAGCACTTAAATAAAACGGGTCATAGCGTAACAAATATTTCTTTTCAACCTGTGGAGCAACTTATTTTTGATAATAGTACTTCAAATCAGTACCAATTAATAGCAAGGTGCATGTCGGAATTTGAATGGATTAAACGTTTGCAAACAGCCTACCCACTTGGATTAAATGATAATATTTTAAATGTTGGTTCTATTTCTAAAAATAAATCAATTAATTCATTTTCTCTGTTTAGTAAACGTCTAAGAAATAAACGTTCACACGGCATAAGGAAAAATGGTAACATAAGGCGTAAATTTAAACGTCTGCTTTCTTTAGATGACTGCTACACAATATTACAAAATGGGGGTAAACATAAATTACTATGTGCACTTTACTCTCTTTCTGTCTCTTCGTTGGCGCATATTGATAAGGAATGTAAACTTATTTTACTTCAATCAGACCCACTATATGAATGTGCTTGTATTATTGAATCTTTCACTGATTACTATCTCAAAGCTTTTATTGAAAGTGCACATAACAAAACTAGAAATCGTATCAAAATTGAGTTTTGTAACAAAGGTCTTGATTTAATTGACCTTCCCAAAATATTCAATGATAAAAATGTGCGCCGGTTGATACTCCGCAATACTGAATCACCACTTATTTGCTACAAATATAGTAAACCTGTTAAAAGTATCGTTTTTAATTATAATTCTATTTCCACAGATATTAATATAATAAGAAATTGTCCTACATCATGTGACTGCTATAGTTCTAAATGTATATATGGTCCAGTTGGACATGTTATTACTGGGGACCTTAATTTCATTCAAAATAAAACCTGAGAAATTTACTACGCATAGGCCCTAAGTATAGACTGCCTATTCCTGTTGATTTTGATGACTGCATTAAGAAAATCGTAACATCCTTACAGGATTATTGCACTAAATGGTGCAGGAAGGAAAGCGCTGAAATTACTGCAATCAATGAATGGAAAACAAAAGTATTTAGTATGGCCAGGAATAAAATATATGTTTATGATACTTATCCTTTGGCCTTACCACATTCACCTAAATTTAATAAACTAAATCTCTTCAAATTATTGCCGACCATATTGCCGAATGCAAAAAAAATAAATGTAATAGTCAATATTACTGACAAGAAATTGCCATCACTTTACTGGATACCTTAATTACATTAAACGCCATATAAAAGTCGTTTTATCGCTAATTCAGTGTCTTGTACCACCAAGCAATTATCAGTGTATCTTACATCTGCATTGAGTGCTATTAGATATCATATAGCTAAATATTGTAATAAGTTTATGAAAATAGTAATATTAACCTATTTTGGTCAATAAAAAACTCCTTAGAAGTAATTGATAAAATTGAAAAGAAAAAAACATAAGGTGTCACAAGTAAGTACTTATGATTTTTCTACACTATATACAACGCTTCCGCACGCTTTAATAAAATCCAAACTTGTTTCTTTGCTTGAAAATACTTTTGCTAGAGAGAAGTGTTCATATCTAGCTTTAAACACTAAAACAGCTTTCTTTACTAATCAGATATAAAATAATTACATCATTTGTACTTGTCTTGACTTTTTGCAGCACTTATTTTTCTTCTGGATAACTTGTTCGTTGAATTTAATGGTAAAATATTTAAACAAATTATCGGCGTTCCTATGGGTACTAATTGTGCGCCACTTATAGCTGATCTTTTTTATATTGTTATGAAAGCGATTTTATTATAGAATTATCTAAAACTAAACAAGTAGATTTAATTCATCGTTTTAACCTAACAAGCAGGTACATTGATGACATACTTATTTTAGATAACTTATTTTTTTAACAAAATATTCACAAAATCTACCCGAATGAACTAGTCTTAAATATATCGTGTGAATCCAATACGGACGCTGCGTATTTAGACTTACATCTTACTATTAATAAGAATATGATCAAAAATAGTTTATACGACAAACGGGACGACATTAACTTTGAAATTGTGAAATTTCCGTTTCTAGATGGCAACATCCCTAAAGGTCCATTCTATTGTATTTACATTTCGCAGTTGGTACGTTATGCCAGAGTATGTTCATGTATTAAAGATGTTAATGATCGTAATCGCATATTTACTCAGAAATTGCTAAAACAAGGTTTTCTGTATCATAACCTTAGAAATAAATTCGCTAAATTTCACTCAAAGTATGGTGATTTAATTTCTAAATATAATGTTTCTTTAAAATGCTATTTAACTAATGGACTTTCATACCCATCTTTTTCTGGAGATGTTTTGAAGCGTGTTCGCAAATTAAAATATCTTAAAGGAAATGTTAATATTAAAGTTTTCAATTTAATAAACTCATTTGTATCAAAAGGATATGATGTTAACGTACTTAAAGACACGTGCTTGTTAGTTTTCGATTCACTATATCTTTCTTCTCTTAAAATTTAGAATCATTAATGGTATTACCATTTTATACGTTTGATTCTTAAATATTTAATCATCGCAGCTGGTTTCATTTGTTATTCAATTTTACAGTACCACCCCTTTAATCTTTTTATTTTAATGTTACAATACTGCCCCTGGTTTTTGTTCACGTCATCGTGTCTTCGCTTGTCAATTACGTCATATGATACTCTCCCTCTCTCTGTTCCTTGCTACATTGATTTTTGTGACGTCATCGCTTTTATAATGCATCATACCACATTCTTTAACTTTTTTAATCCACATGCATAGGTCATTGATTTTAAAACGTTCAATTTTAATTATATTTTCTCTCTAACAGGCGTTTCTTGTTTGATTTATTTTTTGCAATCACATAAACAACCAAGCTATGCAATATGGATCTTTAACACCTATTATTGCTGCTTCTTCCTGTATGTGCGCGATGATGATCTGAAATATTAACTTCATGACGCTAT
Organism: Dreissena polymorpha; assembly: GCF_020536995.1. Taxonomy (NCBI): domain Eukaryota; kingdom Metazoa; phylum Mollusca; class Bivalvia; order Myida; family Dreissenidae; genus Dreissena; species Dreissena polymorpha. Next base: position 4,727,025 of record NC_068364.1, read on the forward strand.
ATTCTAAAATCTTTTTCTATAAAGGAGGAATGTAGTTGATACTTGTTCGTAGTTTTATTTCATCGTTCCTCAAAAAGTTGTAACTCTGTTGCTCTGGTATCTTCCCTACTATTGAGTAATTAATTGGTAATTAAATTGAATGTGTTTTAATTCCCTTTTATTATTGTTTAATTTAAGTAAAAATGCTATGAGGTTAAATTTTATTTACCCGTAAATGTATCATGAATATTGCTGGGCCAAGTGTTAGGTTGAGCGCTCTATAACCGGTTTAAACCCCCAATGCTTTGCATTGACCGTTCCAAGGCGGTGACCCCAGCTTTATTCTTATGTTTTTATGCTGTTTTGTATTGTGCTGTTTTGTGCTGTTTTGTACTGTTTGGGCAATCGGTCACTTGCCTTAAATAAAGGACCAACTAATTGTTTATAATAAGAATTAATACTACTCCAACAGCTGGAGTTTCACTTCTTTATATTGTAATTTCCCTGAACACACAATTTAATTTTGACTGAAGCGTGAGACGGTATTGTCAGCGTAATGGTCATGTACGTCAGAGCTGGTAGATTTTGAAGCTGAATTCACACCATTGGATGAAGTAAAAAATTAATTCAAGAGCAGAAGAAATGCTTGAAATATTACAAAAAAGTATTTACAAGCATTTCACCCATCATTAAAAAAGTTCCATATAAATTCATAATAGCATATATGGTTTTTGTGCAAACACATGTTGCATAACGATTAGCTTTGCTTCGAAACATACAATATCTCTTACAGTGAAATGCATTGTAATGCATGCGATAACTTTAGAAGTATTCCGAATTAACCTAGGTCTCGAGCATACGATTGGTCGATGATCGACAGAAGAAGACAACTCTTACAGCGTTCGGAAACGTACCATTATGTAGTTGTCTTTCTTGCTTATATCGAGAACTAATACGTCAGAAACAAATATGAGTCCCATGGGACTCCAATTTAAATATACGACAGGCCCTTACTTGCAATTTATGCGTAATGGACGCTGAATACCGTCCCGTAAATCCCTTACTATCTCAATCCCAATCTAATTTATGTATGGTTATGTTTATTAATGAAGCAATACATGTACAGAATCTCAATTAAATCTGAATTTTAATCCGGGTAAGACTTTCATGTATTTTTTATGTCTTGTGTCAGATCTGATGTTGACCGTTTGTTTCCCGTAGTCATTTATTTTAAATAATCTTTATACATTTCTGTTTTGTTTCTAGTACCATATTCTATCCTGATTGTTTTTTCAACAAACTGTCAAAATCTCATGTCTGTGTCTTTGTCAACTATCTAAACAATGACACGATTTCCCTGATAAGCGTCTTGCCAAATACAGTGATTAAGCTTTGTAAGATAAGTTATTAATACCCGCAGTTCAATAACATTATGTCAAAAATGAAACAATATCATTTGAATGTTCATAGGTCTGTGGATTCATTTTGAAATTGTTTGTTTGTTTTTTTAAAACGTTCTGATGATGAGGAAAATAATTTATTTTTGTGTTCCTTGTTGCTGACAAATTTGTGAATGAAACTGGCTTGTAGTTACATTATTGTTCAAATTGATTGCTATTCCAATTGACATGAATCTCTGGATCAGTATTTCTCATTTCTGAAACTCCCCACACACCGTTTGCTTTTGAATTTGAAAGAATCCACTTTCTTTCGTAACGTATCATTTTAACATGGATGTTTATTTTTAATGGAGTACATATAAATCGACATTTCTAGCACCTTCTTTTCTAAACTTATAATCCGTTTCTAAAATATCCGACCTCTCAGCAGTTGATGTAGCTTGATTCCCATTATAATTTAAAATATATGCATGCAATAACAATAACATTCGCCCTACACAATATTTTTAATAAACTAATTTACCTTAAAATGTGAATTCAATATCGATTGTATATTATATAATTTCTCTTTTTCACATACAGATGAACATTCAAAATGCAAAAATTGTTGCCTGATGAAGGTTTCAAATTTAAAAAATGCTGTAAATGATTCATTTATGCCTGTGTTTCTCTTGAGTACTTGCGAAAACTCATTGTCCCTGCTAAACAAGAGTCTTGTTGAAATTTGCTGTAATAAGCAAACATTTCATCAATTTTCATCCATTTTGATTTGTTTCTAATATTTAACCATCTCAGGTTTGACACCAATTTAGTTATGCCGTATTTTCGCTTTTCAACATAAAGAAAAACAAAGGGTTCATCTTAAATTTCCAATATTTACATTCACTATTACTTTCAGTTTACATTAAAAAGGTACATTAAAACAACATACAATTATTACAATATTTATGCAAGCATCTTGTTCTGTAATTCGTTATTTTTTCTCATTTTCTTTGACTGTGAATATACCAGTATCAAAACTGATCTTAACTCTTTCAAATATATTTCAAAACATTTTTTTCCAACCCCCTTTACAACAGCAATAGTTCGGTCCACAGTGGTTAAGGCCCCAGGTACATGCGCCGAAACCATAATCACATATAATCAGACTGGCCTTTCCTGAATCCGGCTGCGAGTTGGATGGGTTAGGCAGTAGTTGTCTGTGAATTATTTATGATGAAGACTCCATCGAAACAGCCAGCTTTGCAATAGAAAATCATGATTAAGAATCAACTCAAAGTACATAAGCTTGTTTCTTTAATTAACGTTTATCTTAGCATCCGTTGATTTCCATGTAAATACTGTTAAAATGAGCTATAAAATACGTTATTTTTGATAAGAATTTAAAATTACAACAACAAAAAAGACGCAGTTGTCATGCACGATGTCAATTAAACAATCTTTAATTCATAATTGGTTTCCAATTATTTTCGAAACTAATCCATTCTGAACGGAGTTAAAAAGCGGGCATCAAATGCGAATTGCAAAAAAAACGGAGACATGGCAACGTGCTAACCTGCAGTCTACGATCGGTGATTCGCGAAACTAATAAGTAACTGATAATTGTTATACAGTAATTATAAGGAATACATGAGTACGTACTTGGTTACTTTATTTCCGATGGAGCCATACATGTCGGTCTTTGATGACGCACACATTTCGTTGCATGTTGGAGCTACGCCAAAACAATCCCGCCTGATACTGAAAACTCAGCATTCACTCTTTGCAGCGCAATAGTGAGTTGCCATCTCGTCGAAGTATTTGTAGCTCAACCCATACATTTCAATAGCACTGGCAATGTCCAAACAGCCTGAAAAAAATAGTTTGATGTTCCGTCTCAATTGCATTGCATACGAATGCCAACATTAATACATTCAAACAAATATGCTGTATTTATTGTGCTAATACATAATAGCAAGTTATATAACAATTTAATAAACTCTTTAACTCACCTAGAAGAGCAACGGCAATAAACCAATACGTCGTCATCTTGTACAGCAACTTATCACGTGAAGAACACAATATTAATGAACTGTTTTTCAGCGCAAATATATACGGAGCTTACTTCCTTCATCAAGCGACGCTTGCCAAAACAGCAAATGAAACTTTATATATGCAACCAATGCATATGCACGACATTGTTATAATCTAAAGGGTACTTAGCCTTGACCCCAAAATAACAAGAGGATCGGTAAACATACGAAACTACAAATAAAAGCACAATGATTACCTCGGTGTTATAAATCTTTCGGCGGTATTTAGAATATCATATGATGAGTTTTCGTATCTTGTTTGCGATAAGGAATATAAAGAACGCTTTAAATAATGTAACAAGAGCTTTACCAAGTCAGCGCGATCGTCTATTCTTCCGTTTTGATAGGGCAATGTAAGTCAGTTTTGAAGCTTTATTCACACCATATGATGAAGCAAAATATTTATTCGAGAAGAGCAGACAAAATGCTTGACATATTGAAAAACTATTTACTTGGCTTTCATCCACTAGCAACGTATACGGTTTTGTGTAAACATGATCTACTACTATCAACGCAAACAAAAGTTGCATCTCGTTTATATTGGATTCTTAGTATCCATTAGCTCTTGCAGTGAAATGAATTGTATTTTATGCGATAACTTTAGAAATATTACAAATAAACCTAGCAACAGCATACTGATCGATGATCGACAGAAGCAGGCAACTCGTACAGCGTTCGGAAATATACCTAATGTAGTTGTCTCTCTTAGTAATATCGAGAACTAATACACGTCAGAAAAACTATGAGTCTAATGGGACGCCAATTTAAATATAGCACAGGTCCTTACTTGCAATGAATGCGTAATTGACGCTGAATACCGTCCAGTAAATCCCTTCCTCTCTTAATCTCAATCTAATTTCCGTAGTGTCGTGTTTATTGATGAACCAATGGACAGAATTTCAATTAAATCTGAATTTGCATCCTGGAAAGACGGTCGTCCTCTTTCATGTGTTGTGTCAGATCTGAAATTGACTGTTTGTTTCCTCTAGTCATTGATTTATAATGAGCTCTATAAAGTTTATGTTGTGTTTATAGAACCATAATTTGCCCTGAGTATCTTCAACAAACTGTCAAAATCATTTTCAGTATTTTTGTCAATTTTCTATTAATTTACAAGGCATTCCCTGATAAACTTCTTGCCAAATACAGTGATTGAGCTTGGTAAGATTATTTATTCATAAATGCAATGAAACTAATCTATCAAACTCAAATATTAAACAATATCATATGAAGTTTCATAAGTTTATGGTTTCATTTTGAAATTAAATGAATTCATGTGGAAACTTGTTGATGATGAGGGAATGGATTTTCTTTTTTGTTCCTTGTTGCTGGCAAATAAGCCAGTGAGTGAAACTGGCTTGGAACAGTAACATTATTGTTCAAATTCCCATTTCAACTTTAACGTTATCTCTTAATAAGGATTTCTCATTTCCGGAACTCTTCCACACACCGTGTGCTTTTTCGATCTAAAGAATCCATTTTGTTTTAGAAGTATCATTTTAACATGCATTTGTATTAGACATGGAGCACATATTATTAGACATGAATAGCAATTTCTCTTCTTTTCTTGAGTCATAATCCGTTTCTAAAATATCTGACTTCTCAGTAGTTGATGCATCTCGATCCGACATTATACAATTTATCCTTCAAATATTTCTAATAAACTAATTTGCCTTCATAATGTGAATAGAATGTTCATTGTATAAAATGTATTATATCTCTTTTTCAGATGCTGATGAATATTAAAAAAATGCGAAACTGTTGAAGGTATTAAATTTGGGATCTACATTTTAGTGAATATTAATAATTTTTCTCTGTATTTGTTAAAGTACGTGTGGAAAATCATTGACCTTGCTGATAAGGCTGTCCTAGAAATTGCCACTCTTAAGCAAACATTTATTCATTTATTTATTTTTGTATTAATTAAGAATCTCACGTTGACAATACTATATTTATGTCGTATTTTCGGATTTTAACGAAAGGAACAACAAATGGTTCATTAAAAATTTCCGATATCTACTTTAACTAGACTTGCAGTTTATATACCAAAATAGTGCATGAAAATAACAAACAAAATTAATTACAATATTCAGACATGCATCTTGTTCTTTAATTCATTTTTCTCCTTATTATTTGAGTGGACATATTTAAGTATGAACATTGTTTAGAAATTGACTTTCGAATAAATTTAAAACTCCAAGATGTTTATTTTTCAAATCTGCCATACATTTTAAAAATTCTTGTTTGGTTACCTTTTTGAAACAATCTTCCAAAAGGTGTTGGAAACTTGCGGCCATCTTCCAACAAACGAGTTGCATGAGTTAATAACAATATTTATTTAAACCGTTGATGAATACATACATTAAATAACAGGTTTGTTTTTAAATCAAGATAAATATGCTTAATTTTAGTTCATGCATTTAATGTTCTTTTGTTCGACGATAAAAAAAAGATATGGAACTAAAAAAACATTTATCAAAATTATATTATTGTCACCGTTAACTTTGTCTATTGCTCTTTTGTTCTAATCAAACGCTTTGCAACAGCAATAGTTTGGTCCACAGTGATTAGGGCGCCAGGTACATCCGCCGGAACCATAACCAAAGGTTGCGAAACTAACCTTTCCTGCGTCCGGCTGCGAGTCGGCTGGGTTAGGCAGGAGTTGTCTGTGGTCTTTTATGATGCGAAAGGCATCGAAACACGCAACACTGCAAAAGCAAGTTATCGATTAAGAATGACATGAAAGTATATTAGCATGACTTAATTGCTTTTTATTTAATATCCTAAAATCCGTAGATTTCCATATAAACAATGTTATCAAACGTTCAGTGCACGTACTTGTTTATCTTCCAATAGTTTAAAATACCAAAAACAAGAAGCAGTTGTCGTGCTTGATGTCAATTAAACAATCTTCCATTCGTACCTGGTTTCCAATTTATTTTGAAACTTATTCATTCTAAACGGATTTACAAAGCGGGCATGAAATGCGAATTGCATAAAAAACGGAAATATATCTACGCGCTAATATTTACAGTAAACAATCGCTGTATCATGCAACTAATTGGTAACTTATACTTATGATTTATGAGTACGTACTTAGTTCGTTGATTGTTGATGGTGCGCAGAATGTCGGTCTTGGCTGACGCACAGATGTCATTGCATGTCGGAGCAACGTTACAATCCCGCCTAATACTGAACACCCAGCCGTCACCCTTTGCAGCGCAATAGTTCTGTGCCATCTCGTCGAAGTAGTTGTAGCTCAACCCATACTTGTCAATAGCACAGGCAATGTCCAAACAGCCTGAAAAGTTTGATGTTCCGTCTCAACTGAATTCCACATGAATAACAAAATGTATGCATTCAAAAAAGAGGCAATGTCTTTATTATACTAATACAAACGACTACTAATTAACGACTAACGACTGGTATAAAGTAATATAATAAACAATTAAACTCACCTAGAATAGCAACAGCAATATACCAATATGTCGTCATACTGAACAACTACTTATCACGTGAAGAACAAAATAGTAATGAACTGTTTTTCAGCGCAAATATATAAGAAGCTCCGATCCTAAATCAAGCGAAGCATGCCACAACAGCAACATAAGCTTTAGATATGCAACCACTAAAACATCATTTACACTAATTTGCAAGCGGATTGGTAGTTTTTAAGAAAACCACATCCTATTTACACGGATTTAGCAACGATTTTTAAGTATATTGAGGTAGTGGTTATGCATATACATTGTATTCGGTTTGAAATAAAGCCGTTAAACTTCAAGCGTATGGCAAGTTTGAAGAAATCCCATCTTTCTTTCAAAAGATTGTAATCGATTATTTAGAAAAGTTAGGTGTGGTTATAGAGAATACTAGGTAAGCGTTGAATAGAGAATAAGTTGAATAAGTTTATGTAGCGAGGCTTAGAACACCGGGAGTGCGAGACTTGGCGAGCGCTTTTGGTGTTTGGGCCGAGCAACATAAACTTCTCTCTATTCAACGCTAATCCTAGTATTCTATTTATCCCATTGATTTTTTTTTATCGTGACATTTAACATAAATAGATCTAATAACCTTAACAATAAGTTTAGTTCATTCTTAAAAGCGCTTAAAATCTATATCTAACGAATGTACCTATGCGTAGTGATATAGAATGTATTTGTTCTGGTACGCAAAGTACTCTTAAAAACTTTCACACAAAAACTGTAAAACGAGAAAAAATATCACCATATGCCTCGATTCAATTTTGTGCAGCATGCAAATTGTAACACATTACCACCGCGAAAAGAAGATTTTACTTTAATATTATTCATTTTATCTTCAAAAGAAAACGATCAAAATCGAATATGGCGGCGATTGCTCCTGACAAAATGTTGTCGATGTCAACATACATGTACATGTAGATTTACACACAGAGCTGTTTTAGACATAAATTAAAAAAAAAAAAACTATACTCGCCTAATTTTTTCATGGACGCTGCAGATTTTGATGGCGTATAGATCTAGCCTTCACATTCTGTAGTTTGTGACCCAAACACAAGATAATCCGTATCCTCTGTGTGCCTAATTTCGATCAGGTGCCTAAGTTCGATCAGTTTTTTATGACGTATTTTCGAATACCAGCACTCAAATCACGCGCCAGCCTTCCTGCGAAAACTCATATCAGAAGTCGTATCTCTATCAACCTCTCGTAAAAATGCCGTTTAAACAGGTATTCATGAATAACAAAACATAAATTATGTCAATTACCTTATCTTTCATGCATGTATCGTGTTTATATTCTTTAAATCACCATTAAAGTCATAAAACATCCATCAAAATACTCTTTTCTACATTGCCGGAGACGCTGCAGTATTCAAGGGAGGTAGAAAAGTCTCCGTAATTAAGCGCTTTGTTTTCCTGGGGCTAAAAAGTGGGCATTCAAAAATTAGATCGACGCATTACATTTTAAGATAATAGACGTCCAAGTAAGACGTTGTTTATTGTTAAATTTAATCTCTTTATTGCAGCGCCATTGTCTTTGTTTTCCACCACTTGATAAAGAACAAATAACTACCGGTACTCATACTTTTAAGTTATTTTTTATTGCGTTTTTTAACAAGTTGATATATGCTTTGGGTATCTACAATTTCAAACATTGTCCTTGTTTGCGAATCGTCGTATCTCCTTCATTTCAATGAACAACGATATTCTCCTTATATCTGGACTCGTATAATGCTTTTGAATTTCAGTCAAAACCCACAAAACTCAGTGGGAAGTATAGACAGTACACACAGGAATCTTTGCTAAGAGCATATGAAGAAGTAACCAGAAAAAGAACTTATGTAAGGAAGGCATCAGTTCTTTTTGGTGCTCCATATGTCACTATTCTGGACAGGGTAGCCGGACTTGTACAGGCTGGCGCTTTAAAAAATGAGAAAACTCTTTTTTCCAGAGAAGAAGAGCTGGGAATAGTGGAATATCTGGAGACCTTTTCACAGCTTGGCTACGGCGTCACAAGCTCAAATATAAAAACTGTTGCAGGCGACATTGCCTTCCAACTACGAAAGCGTCCCCACAATAAGGCATTAAGCAATCGGTGGCTCAAAAACTTTTTGAAACGCTGGGAGCCCAGAATAAGTTCCATGAGACCTAGCTTGCTCGAAACCAGCCGTGCCAAATGTTCAACACCCGAAACTGTCGACAAATATTTTACAAATCTCCGAGAAACAATGGAAACATATGACTTCTTCAACAAGCCACAGTTCATTTACAATGTGGATGTAACTGGAATCCAACCAGAGCACAGACCCCCAAACGTAATTGCGCCCCTGCATGAAAAGGCACAGGCTGTAACGCCGCATCGTTCGACAACAACAACCATAATATGGTGTGTTTATGCCATCGGAAATTCGATTCCCCCATTCTTCGTATTCAAAGGCAAGAGACATTATCCGGATTTGATGAAAGGGATTTCACCTGGAGCAGGGTATACAATGTCAGATTCCGGATGGTCTAATGCTCAAGTATTTGAGAATACCTCGAGTTTCACTTCCTGCCGAATGTACGGAGGGGACTTGATGGCAACCTACCCATATTATTAATATTTGATGGCCATGCAAGCCACACTTCTAAACAACTGATAGAATGGGCAGTATCAAAACACATCATTCTTTTCGTGTTACCAGCCCACATTTCGCACATATTACAGCCGTTGGACGTTGCCGTTTTGGTCCCTTTAAAGGGTACTATTACAGAGAGTGTGCGACCTACATGAGCGAAAACATCGGACATTCTATTACACGGTACCAAATGGATGACATTGCGTGCAAGGCATATCTCAAAGCAGCTACACCGAGCAACATCGTGTCTGCCTTAAAACAGACTGGGATTTCTGAAAATCAATAACACGAATAAGCTAGATCTACATGTAGATCTAAATCCTTCGTCTCACCGGTTCCATCCGAGGTAAGTAGTCCATAGAATATGCACTTTTTCATAATTACATCCAGGATACATTTACACGAAAAAAATACGCGTCTTCAATGTTTTATTCTCAGATATCGCATACTAGTTTTGTGTACACCAACAGATGGCATCACATATTATTGGAAAATGACGCAATAAGTATGTCATTTTATGACGCCGTCAATCAGCTGATTCATTATACGGATGGCGAAAAATTATGTCCATTGACTAGATCTAAAGGTTGAAGGTCGTATAATTTTAAGGCTAAAGTTTTCTCGACACTAGAGATTTCTTATGAATAATCATTCAGTGGTATAATAAAAAGTAGTCCGTGCACGCGACAGGTTTATTCAACAAGGTGGGATAGGGGTTAGTCTATTCCATGGAGTGTTATACCCGTCAATGTCGCGGTGAAGATGGGATAGATAGAGAATACTAGGTCGGTGCCGAATAAAGCGAAGTTTATTTTGCGAGGCTTAGAAAATCTGGACCAAGAGCCTTATTCGACTCGTCAAGATGTGAAGCATATGGAAGGTATAATTCATTGCTTGAACCATAAAACATTTTTCGCTTAAAATACCTATAGAAAAGCATTTGCAAAATTTTGAAGTTACAACCACAAGTTTATTATTGAAACTGGACGACATCTTGGTATAGAACATGCTCTAAGTGTACACAGTGTAGTAGAAAACAATTGTGTCATTGAAAAATAATTTCATGTAATTTTGATTGTTCTAAATTTTACGAAAAACGTACCATTCGCCTTTTTTATTGGTATAGGGGAAACAGAGAAGAAATAGATTGTATAAATCTGATGGAAACGAAAATTGATCTGACATGGAAAAATGCACTTTAAAAAAATATATTTCTTAATGCGACACGTATAAAACTATTCACAACTCATGCATGCATAATTTGACATGTCTGTTTATTGTTTTGGGGCTGGGGGCCTTAAATAACGAAAGATATTGTCTTGTCTTTTCTTGTCTTAACTTGATCGATGAGTCGTCGGTTAAACACAGAGGACAGTAGATTGTACTTGTAGTTATTTATCTGACTAATAGTCGAATACAAAGCTCCGTTACTTTATCTATCCATTCAATTTAAATAACTATATTTTATAACTTGCATTTAATTTTACTTACCTTCATAAATGCCATATAGAGACCATACGATTCAATTAGAACGTGAAAGAAAAAAAACGCAAATTATTTGTTTCATTAAAGTCGCACTCTGCTGAATAATGAGCTACACGTTTGTTATTATTATATTGAAATGCATGTGGTCACTTGACACTATTGTGAGTTACACACGCTCTCACTCAACATTTATATTCTTCGTTCCCAACTAGGACAACTTCTTCAGAAATGGTGAAATTTCTCTGCCTCCTCATATTTCTTACCTCATTTTTTCTCACTACCACTCCACTCTCACTCTTTCTATGGATTATGATGGCGGTATAACGAAAGAACAAATCGGTGATAAAAGACAACGTAGCGATAACGCGAGATTATAATGCAATTATAACGGTTTATTTTATGCTTTCCGGTCGTTCATAGAGAAATATCAGTGAATTAAAACTGATAATTTCACTGTTTTAAACAGTGAAAATTATCAGTGAAAATTATCGATTATTTTCACTGTTTACTGTGAAATGACGTCATTTTTTGACGAAATGACGTCATTATCCCAGCTAAATTCTATAGTTAAACTCTTTAACAATGTATATAAACTGTAAAAAAAGCATAAAATAAAAAGAAAATTTGTTGGATTCGGTGGAATATCGATTTTAATTCACTCGTGATCACAGAAAATATATTTTTCATTCGTGGCTGCGCCACTCGTGAAAATATTATTTTCTATGATCACTCGTGAATTAAAATCGATAATCCACCGAATCCTCTAATTAAACTTTGAGTACATGATGGGAGATCTAGATATTTAACTATTTTTCTTTTACAAGTTTGAATCATAATCTCGCGTAATCGATTGTTGTGTACCTTTGAATCGTGTTTCCGCGTGTTCGCACCTTTATGCAGAGGTCGACAATGCGAATTAATGAGTTGCATTAACGGAATGCTGTAACATCCCCTTAATGATTTTCTCACCGCTATTAATTGCATACGAAAATTACAAGAGCTCTGATGTTATATCCTGACGACGATCACCGGGGCCGCTTTTGCAAAATCGGCGTATGTTCTCTGCATATCCTAAGGCAATTTGATTTAAAATCACGAACTAAAAGTATAAATATTCTAAGTTCTTATTTACTACTCAGAGGGACAATATATGTAGACACACTCATAGAATCATCATACAACATTACGTCCAACATAATGTTTACAGCAGTAACATGACGTGGTAGATTGAAACAGTGTTTAAGCTGTTTTAGCTGAAATGTCTCGAATTTTTGATATGCGTATTTAAGTATCTGTTTTAAGACTTGTAATGTTTTTAAAAAAAGGTTGCAAGACAGAAGAAAAACTGATATTCTTTTCTACTGAGGACAGCGTAATCCAAACTAAGGACAGTGTTATCCAAATTGAGGACAGTGTGACCATCCGCTGAGGACTATGTTACCTGTCACTAAACACAGCGTGTGCGTGGTCGACATATCTATTTATAAATGCCTTGAGTTAAAACATGGAAATATACATATGCATTTACGAAGTTAATAAGCTATTAAAAGACACTGAATATATTACTATGTGTGTTATTATTGTGGATGCCTTCTGCCATCTTTCAAGGGTATAAGAGGGATTGAATGACGCCAACATAAAACGCCAGTGTCTCCGATCCTTAAGCTTTTATAGCGCGTCTGTGCAGCGCTTGCAGAGATGAAGCTATCAAAGATGCGTTGCTACGGCGTTCCAAACGCGCTCTCTTCAGTGCCTCGTGAAGACGTCAAATTCGTCTGATAGTTGTGAAAGAATGAAAGATAGTTATTATGTGGGTGACGCTATTATAACGTGCGCTCTCGATTGTATTACATTCGTATGATATAATTTTACGAATGTTAGCAATACAATTACGAGTGAACGCTAGAGTTACTTTATGAGAACGATAAAGCTTGTACTTGCACATGGGGCGGTTATTACGTGTTTGCGCAAGTGATAACGCTTGCATGCGATAGCTATTACATGCACACGTAAGCTGATCAATGATAATATGTATCTGATGATTCGTTTTTACTTAAGCATGGGCAGTATTTATAAAACGCTTCGTGATCACATAAATTTCGATTTCATAAACGCAAAAAAAAATCATAATTGTAAAACATTGTCCATCTTGCACTTTGTGTGCACAGAAAATAAGTTGCAGTTGTTAATCGTTATGTATGAAATATAAATGCAGAAGAAATTCAAATATTGTCACCGGAACTGTGTGCATACGTTTTCATTGACGTGCACTTAATAGGTACGTGTCAATTCAAGTTTGTCAAAAAACGCACCTTTTGATTTTTTCTTCTTAACGATGCACATTTTTGTCACGTTCCTTCATTTGAACTTCCCGTTAAATCTACATAAGAAATGCAATCAATTAAATCTTAAACTTAAACTCTTAAATATTAATAGCTTTTAAATGATTAAATCAAAATGGCTAAAAAAGAATATTTTTCGAATGCGGTACAAAACAAAACAAGTGCGAAATCGCTCTGGAAAACTATTAAATTAGCATCAAATGAACACACAGAATCCTCTATTTTGCCAAATGTAATAAGGAAGGATGATCGGATAATATCTGGTAAAACAAATGTAGCTAATGCACTTAATGATCACTTTGTTGACATCTCGAAACTTATTAAAAAGACTAAATTTGCTGAACACGATTTCCACTCACTAAAAACATATCTGGATGCTAAGCTAGAGTCTAAGCATTTCTCTGTTCAGTTTATTACCACATCAGAAGTTAGTACTTTAATTAATCAACTTCATTCAAACAAATCTGCTGGGGCTGATGGTATAGGACCCAGCATTATTAAACTTTGCAAAGATTTCATTATACAACCAATCACTGCTCTTATAAATAACTGTATATCACATGGAACCTTTCCCGACATGCTTAAAATTGCAAACGTAATACCTTTATACAAGGGTGGATCGGTAGAAGATCCCAATAATTATAGACCAATATCACTTTTACCTACTATATCTAAAATATTTGAAAAGCATATAGCTAAACAATTGCATATATATCTAGAATCTACAGGTCTATTAAACAAAACCCAGTCGGGTTTTCGCAAATATCATTCTTGTCAAACAGCATTGATTAATATAGTTGATTCATGGCTTAAACAAATTGATAATGGAAATCTGGTAGGTACAATTTCCTTGGATTTTAAAAAAGCATTTGATCTTGTGGACCATAGGGTTCTTTTACACAAATTAAAACTTTATCATTTTAATGATAGTTCATGCGACCTATTTTCTTCATATCTCCGCAATCGATTTCAGTTTATCAAAGCAGAAAACACTACCTCTACTTGTAAAAGCATCATTGCTGGTGTTCCCCAAGGATCTATTTTAGGACCTCTTCTATTTCTTATTTACGTTAATGATCTTTCGCTAGATCTTACATGTGATTCTGCAATGTATGCTGATGATACAACATTGCACACTGTGGGAACAAATATTCAAACACTTCAAAATAAGCTACAAACAAATCTTTCAATTGTAAATGATTGGTGCCAAACTAATAACATGATTATTAATCCACTAAAAACTACTTGTATGGTATTAGGGTCAAAACGGAAAGCTCAAAACATGACAGATCTAAAACTTAAAATTTCAGATACAGTGATCAAAACAGTAAATTGTCAAAAACTTCTTGGCCTTTATATTGACAATACTCTATCTTGGAAACTACACATTAACAGCGTTTGTTCAAAAATGTCATCACGAATGTTTCTTTTGCAAAAAATAAAACCATATTTAACCCTTGAAATGCGTAAGCTCTTCTATAATGGTTATATCTCACCTATATCCGACTACGCATGCGTTACCTGGAGTTCAGCGGCCAAAACGGAAATTAATAGAATAGTCAAAATACAAAAGCGTTGTGGTGCACATATTTTAAATAAAAAGTACAGCACAAATTCAAAAACACTATTTAAAGATCTAAAATGGTTGACTTTCGAACAGCGTAATCACTATTTCACGTCAGTTATTGTATTTAAAGCATTTCACAATCAAACCCCAACATACATACGTGACCTTTTGACACCATCACAAAATATTCACTATAACTTGCGATCTTGCGAAAAGGGGGATTTAAAGCTAGTGCGAATACCAAAAACAAACTATTTCAAACAATCGTTTGAATTTTCTAGCAAAACAATTTGGAATTCGTTACCCCAATCTATACGTCAAACAAACAATTTAATTACATTTAAGAAAAAATTGAAAGCTTATCTTTCTTCCACACTTTATGAAATAAACTGAACATGCTTCATGTTGTTTTAGTAAATAACATTAGTTTAATGTTTAAATACTGTTCTTGCATAAATGGTTATTGTAGTTTTATGTCTGTCATTTTGTTTTTAATTATAATATATATCATTATATGTGTATGCATATATGATTCTTTATGTTTTGTTCTTATTGCTCAAGATGAAATATGATGTATTTGTTGTAAATTGTTTCTTGTTAGAAGACCTTGTTGAAAATAAGAAATGTATTATATAAATTGCATATTATGTAATTTCATCTGATGTATTTCTTAACAAGTCTATCTTCTTTAAATAAAGATGTTATTATTATTATTATTATTATTAAATGTAAAAGGTAGAATTTGAATTTTTGCATTCTGCGAGTGACCTTTTAATTATAAACTAAATAGGCTGCAACGTCAAATGCGCACGCCTATGGGTTTTGTGTATAGGCGTTATTTCACAATACACCAAAGCCCATGAGTACACATACATATAACACAATGTAATCAACATTGGTCAGTGACATTCAGGCATATAAATATGTAATTTTTCGCAATATACGTTTACAATTAACAACAAAAGATAAGATCATAGTTAGATATATTGTATACGGTCACTCTCTAATAATATACGCCACGTTGACGGTAAAAAAATTCCTTGTAACAGAATAATTCCGACGTTCGTTTCTGCCGATGGATGGACGCATTTTTACCTCGATAATTCTGATAAATGCACATATCAAATCAAACGGTGTAAAACGTTTCAAACGCAAGAAAGGAATCCAGAACGTAAACCAATTCGTCAATCATATCAGCAATCCAGATTCCTTGACCATTTATAAGACGGTAGATATGTACATTCTGGAAGTATGCATTACAATGATGACATACTAGCCATTACGATTTCGGCCTTAATTACTGTCATAGTAGTGACGAAAGTCTTTCAATTTAACGGAATCAAAACACTTGCTGGTCGTTCCATTGATATGAGTACCAAAGTCCAGGCACTGAGACCTACACATGTCCCGGTGAAAAATGTGTACACATTCCAAACAAGAGCTTATGAACATTCATAAATGAACGAAAAAGAAACTGAAACATGTAGCATGTTTCTAAAAAGGAATTTCACGTTTTCGTTTGGCTATAATTACGGCAATTATGAGACCATTTCCAATAAAGTATGCCAATGTAATCAGTGAAGTTAATCCATAAAAGATGTAAGGAATGAAGTTATCAATGATTTTATCTTGCTACCAGTTCGTCTGATTAGCAGTGACGTTATCCAAACTGTGTCAAGGTGCACAGATAGTTGTTTTTATACTGGACACAAATATATAAAGCTCGTTGGATGTCATTCTAACTAGAACAATAGAATTTGAAATCATCGTGAAAACCTATCATGACTCATCGAGATTATCACGATTTGTTGATCGACCGAATAGTCATTAACTCCTTCAGTGCTGGAACTGAATTTTGAAGGCCTTTGCAAACAGAACGTGGCGTCTCATCAGGATCCAAACTGTTTGCCATTCTGATAGTATTCTTTGAAAAACAATCGAAGAAAATTCTTATTTTAGAAATTCAGCAGATTACATTTTAGCAAACGACAAATTTCCCAGCATGCAAAAGGTTAATATGGAACCCGACGCATTTGTAGATTGAGTTATTGCTATGCATGTGCATTCTGGTTGACTGATCGTTTGTTCTTAGAAGCAAATATTATTGGTCAGAAAATAATATGCATACAATTCTCAGTTTTTCTGAAGTTTTGATCATAATCGAATTTCGTATATGGTTAGAACAATTCCATAAGGGAAATGTGTGAATGTATTGAAAGTTGAAAGAATGATAGACTTTGTCTTTTAAGTTTTATCATCAATCTCATTGTAAACGGCCAAACAAATCCAATTATCGGAAGAACACCCATCAGACAATACGAAATGCGAACAGTGCCTGATGTCCGCTATTTATATAGTTTTGCATCCTCAAGGTTAAAATTAATTCTTCTTTGTGAGAATGCCGATCAAAAACATTGTTGTCTCAACATGTACATATAGAGAGGCTGTCGATATATGAAAATAAAAAAATGCTAGCGCTTATTAAGCGAATGCGTTCACAATCTACTTAAACCCTGGCTTGATATTCAGAAAGGGAATTCTAAATTGCACGCAAGGGAACGTTCGAGGCGAGGCGCAGCCTAGGCCAATATCTTTTTTTCAAACGTGCACTTCACATTATATTGTACTCAATGCAATCATTCCCGGTTTATGACGTGCTACAATGCAGTACTGCTACAAATGTTCTACTACAAAATTGATTTATTAAAAGCATGGTGCAGCAATCCGCTATTTTGCTCCAAATCTTTTCATTTTAATTTTCGTTCATTTCACTTTTTCTCTCTCCGTCTCAACTTATTAGCTTGTTTGCTATCTATACTACTGTGTTATACTATTTGTATCATAATGTATATTATTTTTCATGTATAAAAGGTATACAAATACCGATCACCGTCCTATATTGTTCGTAATTTGGTCATTTCTATTAATAGTTGTTATACCTTTGGTTGTTTACGCCATATCAACAGCTTTTCTAACCGACAGAAGAGAAACACAGCATTAGCCCCGAGCTTTCTTCTCAATGCTGTCCATTGTATTCGGCAGCTGTTATATTAAGCAAAACAGCAATATCTACCTGCCTAGTTTATTGTTTGTAAATAGTATATATGTTTGTATTGTATTGCTTATATGTACCTTTGAGTATCTTAATAAACAGTGTTTAAAACAAAACCAAAGGAGCACAAATATTATTTTATTTGTTAGCAGAACACGTTAATAACACAAATAACTTCAATAAAAAACCACACCACATATACGCACAATGATATGTAATATTGATGGTAGAAATCGTAATGTCACATTTCGCGAAAAATACTTGCTTTACAAATCCTGCGTAAAACACAATTTTACGATCAGTTCGTAATAGAATCATCCTCCGGTTATAGTGTCCAGTGTGTTTTGACAAACGAGAAGCCCTGATACAATGTATACAAGTTTGATACAATGTTAAGACTCTAGACCCAGTATCTAGAAAACTATTGCAATACTCTGATACTAAAATTGTGTTTTACACAGAAAAGTCCGTCATATGAACATTACCTTGAGTGCATTAATTTCATAGTACATTAAACTGTGCATTATTAGTTCTTACAATGTTTCTTAAATATAGATGAGAAATATATAGTGAAATAATAACATATTTTGAAAGTGTGAATTGTTACTGAAAATAATGGAACTGACACTCTGTTAAAGTGAACGTGCAGAAAAAGACAAAGTTTGAATAAAAATGACACTTAAGTGAATATGAATAAATTGATTAACATACAATTTTAACAGACGATCATTCATTGAAAAAAAGTTGGGAAATCGAGATCTGATTCCTGTACTTTATGTTGGGCGCTTGGCAAAGAAAACACACTATGTTCCTCTATATTTAACAAACTTTTGGGTAGGCAATGTTCAATATCTAGGGATACGACCGTCTGCCAGGTGTAAATTTATATACAAAAATGAATTCCAAAATAATTAACAAATGATCTCGTAATTGCATCTTAGTACATCGTAATAATGAACTTAAAAATCATAAGTAAAAAGCAAAATATCACAAATATATGAACACGTAAGATCATCCAAAATACCTGGAACAGGTATAATGCATAACACAAAACTGTCAAGAATATCATATGGCAGAATAATTATTGTGCAAACATTAAAACATGTTAACATTTATACAATATCGGAATAACGAATTTCCAGAAGTATTATCAGGAAATAAATCTTGTTAACTTCCGCTAATCTGTTATTTAATTGGACTTGTTTACAATTTCGTTAAATGACAATATAAAAAATAATCGTAATTGTATCAAAGAATGGGGTGATAAATACACTTTGGTCATCGCATCGAAAGGGTCGATGCAAGCATTTGGTATTTAAATATATTTTTAAAAATCTTCAAATCTACCACTCGGCATAGATTATTAAAACAAATTAATGTACATTGAATAAATTTCAATTCAAACACAATTTAAATTAAATAGCAACGAAAAATGTATTTAGTTAATTTACAACTTACACGCGGGATACAAACCAGCGCTGGCAATATTAAACATTATAATTCTATAAAATAAATTTTCGAATAAATTAATTCTTTACAATATATTCCACATCGAGTACATAAACGTAAAACTACTTATTTACAATCTGAATTTCATCTGTAATCATTGTTAGTAATAAGGCATATTTACATTTAAGTCAAACATTTTGTAGACCTGTACACATGAAATCAGTGACATAGCCCAGTCCCCAGACATATCCGAGTCGTTGTAAACCTTAACAGCTAAGACCTAGTTAACTGTAAACGTAAATAAACGAAATATTGTAAGCAGCGTGTTTATTTACCATTTAAATAGAAGCATATACATTTATCTAGAATTATTACACATTTCAAACTCATTATTGGATGATAAAGTTTTGAAGGGCTTGATGCTGTTGGTTTAATGGCGTTAATGCATTTTCACATTAATGTTTATTTTGATCTTGTTTAAACGTGGAAGATTTCAAACTGCTCAAACTGTCTTGAAGTTCCGCGATTGTTTGTGTTTTACGTTTCGTGTAAGTCGTTTGTTCCGAAGAACTACACGAAGACTTCAAAGTGTGTCAATTAGTAGAATTAGCCGGCCGCTCAGAAGAACTCGTTTTGGTATTCAAAAAGTTTAAAGGGCACTTTTCCTTATACCAGCCATTGTAAGCTTCCATGAAAGACACTTTCTTTGGATTATGGTAAAATTCAAGGGGTATCACAAACGTACGGAACACAAATAGATCCAACATGTTTGCTTCTTTTTCAAGGTGATAATTGATATTCGTCGACGATATTGAGAGACATGAGAGAAATCCCAGAATAAATCATGGGCATGTGATCATTTCCCGATCACTGAATTATTTTTAACAGACCTGTCGGCTATAAATCTTTTAATTGCGATGGCATCGATGATGCGCCAAAATGTTCTTTTTGCGTTTGAAACTACTGGTAAAAACAATGCGTTTCAGGTATTCGTCGGAATATAGCTGCGTTGCCTTTTTTGAGCTATAACAGACTCAAACAACTTTAAAGGCGACTGCCATGTGAGAACAGCGAAAGTATTGACACAAGGCATATCACTGATTGATGTAGAGCTTACATTTGCAATGCTTTGCCTTGAATCGACAGATCCATTTGGTAGTAATGATACCATACACAAATTGGTCGAAGAGACCGTTATATATATACAGAGGCTTTTTGTTTGAGCAAGAATTGTATTTCTTCATTGGCACAAGACACTGGGGAACTGAACTAAGTTGCGCTATAATTGCATTTAAACGGCGGCTTGATTCTATAATTTGATTACCTTGTTTCATTTTAGAGCAGGTGGAAACGAATTTATTTGCGTACTTCTTTGCATAATGACAAGTTTGATTAGCTGTACTATGTGCAGCAGTATTGGTAATGCCATTTACTTAGTCACTGTCATCTATGCAAATAACTTTAGTATGGTCACTTACTCCAATATTGAGATTGTTAACGGAGCTAGAACGAAATCAGTTGTCGTGTTTTTCTTGGTTAAATTTGGAAATCAGGTGTTTCTTCAAGGAAATAGCAACGGTCTTTGAACAGGACTGTCTGTTAACTGCTTTAATTTCCTGTACTGTTCTGGAAGAAGCCTCGGTAGCATTTTCGCAATGACTGTCAGATGAGCGCAAATCCGTACTACGGCATTGAAATAAGTTTGTTGAATGTTTATTTCTTATTGTCAAATAATTGTTCTTTGTTGCGAAACCAATCTGGATTGTCTTCAAAGATTCATTTTGTGGTTTGAGAAGACTGTTTGCGGCAACCGGAAATGTTCTTTGTTCATCCAAACCATCGTCAAGTAATTTAACGGCTGCAATGCTTGATTTTGAATGTGGCAAAATATATTTAGCATTGCCATGTAGAACGTCGTTAGCTGCTGTATGTGTATGCATTGGGTTAACTGTATTGATATTTTCTGTAATCTGTTTAAAACAAACGTCCATGAGATCGATAACCATCATGGACCCACTTTGTGGCGTGATACTGCTGTCAACAGATAAAATTCGCTTGACGGAAGAAATATTCTCTCTGTGGGGCATATGTGTTGCGTCCGTCTGTGGTTTGTTTAGTCTATCTGTTTTAAAGTTAACTTCAGAATTACGCTTTGGTTTTTTATTTGAGATAAACGTTTCAGTGTTGCCTGGGCCAATTTTTCGTTTGTTCCTCAAATCTCCATCACACAATTTACTATCAAAAGGTTTCTGAACAGCATTGGTGAGTTCTTGTTCCATACTTTTAAATGCTTCATCTCCATCTTGACATAAAGCATTTGAAATTACGTCTGACCCACTATTGCAACCTGCTTCCGTCGTTGTCACATTTGGCAGCTGTATGAATAAACTCCGATTAGGATTACTTTGTTCTTCTACCCGGTATGACGTGAATGAATCTGTTTCCGGAAAGTTAATGTCGTTCATAGCACTGGACAAAATAGCTCCCATTGAAGAATCTGTACTAACAGTTTTCACATTTGTTTCCAATGCATTACTTTGATTCTGATCTTCAATGTCGGAAGAAGATGTCATTTCAGCAAAAGTCATAGCGCTTTTATCTTGGGATGAACCATGAAATGTTAATGATGGGTAAGTAGTAACACTGGCGTTTCTTTCCGATACAAAACTATTATCCGTCATTACCGAGTCTGACCTCAATACATCACCAGTATTTGAGACGTTACAAGCTCCAGTTCCAGACATCACTGTATGAAAGATCTTATTGCATTTACCGTCGGATGATGCATTGACTCTCTTAATTATTCTTGACCTTCCATCGTTTACTGCATTATTAGAAGATAAATTTGTCATCGCATTTAATCTTTCATCGGCTGACGTTTCATGTACATTTTCATGTTCAAAAGTGCGTAATTTTGTCGTAAAGTCTGTATTTGATAATATTTGCAAATGTTCTGAAGACGATTTGAAATACGCATCACTAAGGGTGGTATAAGTCGTCGGTAACAATCTCTCTTCAACATTTGATTGATAAGAATTAGAATTCTTATCACAATCATCTGCGCTTGCTTCCATGTCTAATATCTTCTTTGCAGTAAACAAAACTTCATTTTCTGATGCAACTATCGGGCGATCAATACTTCTTTGCAAATGTGTGTCATCTATTGGTAAATGCGTCGGATATTTGCTGCTGTTTCTGGGACTGTTTGGGTAGTTCGATCTCACGATTTTAACGCTTCTATGGACATCGTCCCGTATTGAGTCCTCAATTTCAACTGAAGTATTATTTCCCGACGAGTGTAGAATTGCATTGTTTTTGCCAAGAAATTCATTACATACTTCTGTTTGAAAATTATAATTTACAGCTTTTGTTGGATGTGTATTGTTACTATCTTGTGCATCGAGTGATATCAATGTATTTGATAAACAACTGGAGTTTAAAGTTGTTCCATGTTCTCTGGTACCAGAACTGTCGTCTAAAATTAACAAGGTTTGTTGCATCGTTTTGTTTGGACTGTGGGCTGCATCGCTTAATTTCAATGTGCTTGATAAGTTATTGTCGTTTATAATTTCAGATTTATCCATTCCTTTGCTTACTTGACCGCTATGTTTCATATGATGATTGTCTGGTTGAGTCTTATTGTTATAGGTAAAACCATCTTTTCCTGAATTAACTGATATCACTTTAATGTGTGAATTTGAGTCAGAAAGTTTAGCTACATCAACAATGTCAGCGATTAACGTGTTTATAGGTAATTCCGATTTTTTACTTCCAGTACACTTGTGCTTGCATGTGTCTGCTTCGATGCCGCACGTATTGAAATGGATTAATGACTTGTCCTTCTCTAACGCATTTTGTTCCAGTAAAATTGAATCACATGTATGTATGTCTGATTTGTGTAAGTCGGGGTTAGTTTCATTCTTCAAAGATACCTCATTTATTTGTCTTCGGCTGACGTTTGCAGAATCATCAACGTGCACTAGAACTGTACATAATTGAGCGGGTCGTATTTTGTTACCTTGAACATTGTCTATTTGCTTAATATTTCCATTTGCCGGTTTAGTATCGGCACATTCTGAATCAATATTAAGGATCGTTCGTAACTTGTTTGATTTGAAGACAGAATTAGTATTCACTGCATTAGTGGTAGTGATTTTGAAATCATTTAAGTTATATTTTTCCAGAAAGCAGCCATCATATGTTTCATTCTTCCTGATTAAGAAATCGTTCATCTTGGGCAAACAGACTATTGAACTATCTTGTCGTTTTGCTGCAACAAAATTCAATGCCTTACTGCAAGAGGAAGCAACAACAGTTTTGTCTGACATTAGTGGTGGAACTTTCGAAACGCTCGTTTCATCCTCCATACGTTCGTCTGTATCGTCATCATCCGATATGGAAATAACATCTTCAGTAAACGTGTGCGTGCATGGCTTGTTTTTTAATTCTTTATTACCTGTAGTAAAATTATTATGCGACACAACTGTACGGATATTGGCGTTTGAATCAGATGTTGGAAAATCTCCGTGTTGGGATAGTTTTAATTGATTGACATCGTGTACATCACCTACCTGGTTTTTGCCGACGATTCTTTCATGTTGTTTTCTTTGGCGTTCACGGTTTAAAAGACTAATCTGCAGATTGAAAACATCATTATAGTTCGTAGATGAAGGTCTTGTTGAACTATTATGTAGATCGTTGCATTCTGCGTAACCGTCCGTATTAGGTTTGCAAGCGAAATTCGTTTTTAAATTGGGATTTGAACTTGTAATGGTAGACGGTGCACATTCACTAGCACTTAAAGTCTGAGTTGTTGGTAGTAGTGCTAAGATGTCAACATACTCCTTTCTTATCTCTTCAACATTTTCTGATGGACTGCTGGATTGTGAATCTTCGTTTACATTTCCGTATTTCACAATCGTGGAACAAATTTCGGTTTTGTTGCTAGGCAAAACAATTGTGTCAGTCGATTTAAACTGATTGCCAGTCTTATTTTGAGGAGATATTGTTAAATCGCATTCGTTGCGGACTAAGTATATTTCTGTAACAGGCATGTTTATGTTAACGTTCTCAGTTGATTCTTTTTTGAGTTGCAACGTAGGACATTTCATATATTTAGAACCAGGATCATCAGGTATGGTTAATAACAAACGACTGCTTTGTTTGTTGTCCGATTCTGGAATGCAGTATTTCTGAGTTGGTTTTGTTTGTTTGCTTTTGCGGTCAACAGTCAACCCATTGATTGTTAAAGATTTATCAGAGAAATTACTTCTTTTGAGTTCAGAAACGGATCTTTTTTCATTATCCATGTTTAGATTAGTTGTAGGACCATAACCCAACATGCGAACATCTCCGTCATCGATTGAGGAAGATGGCTTAATATTTATTAATGTTTTTACAAGTTTTGGATTGCAAACAGTCGTATTTGAAATTGTTGTCGATATTGATTCTTTGATGGTAAGGTCAATCGTTACACCTTTTGTTACAGCGTGTTGCTTCGATGTTGAAATACCATTGGATTGTGGCAATGATATTTCTTCATAATCAGTTTCCGGAGACTCTTGTTTCATATCAGTCATAGTTTTACTTTTGTGAGAAACGTTAGCTTCAGGTGACGGACTATCGAGACATATTTCAGACAGTAACGCTATATTGCATTTGTTATCTTTTAAGTATTCCGTTCGCATGAGAATCACATCTTCCGTTGTGTCATGACTCTCTCTGTTTGAAATTTGATTGTCGACGTAATAATTTCTTTCAGATTTGTTCACAACATAATTTTCTTCCTGTTGGATTCCATTTTCCGACATTTCATCCGTTAGATCTATAACGTCGCGTTCGGACTTTGTTTCTACTTTATTTTGAGAACCATGTACGAAAGAAGATAAATACGACTCCCTTTCTATTTGATTGATAATGGATAAATAACTTTGGTATAGCTCTGGGTTCGCTTGCATTGCATGGTCAAGATGGGGCCTCAATTTGTTGAAAGAATACCACGAACTGATAGGTTTATGCTTATCGTGAACGAAAGCCATCGGAGCGTCTGGCGGAACCATATAAAAACAAGGAACCATATTATGTAGTTGGGAACCAAATGCCATTGAATGTGGTAGGACGCCACAGACATACGGCAAGAACGGTACGTACGCGGAGTTTAGAAAAGCGGTATCACCGACTGAGCCTGTCTGAAGCTGGGGAACTTCAGCGCCGTTTCTGGCTGATGCATGCAGATACTTAATTTGGTTTGTACTGCAGTTTGGCTGGCAAGAATCTTGGCAATTACAACGACAAGATTGCTGAAAACCATTCATCGTTCCATTGCGCAATTGATAAATCGAATCGTTTGTACCTGGGTCTGTTTGATCTAAAATGTTGTGATTACTAGCGTTTCGACAAAACGGCCGAACACTGTTCGTACTCACATGATTTAAATGTTGAACGTTTTCCAGGGGGGAACTTGTTACGGCTAAACTAAAGACGTCTTCAATTCGTATTCTCAGTGTTTCAGTACTTTCACTTGCGCTGTCAGCGATTGTTTCATTTTCAGGGCACATTGGATTTATAACAGCAACGTTCTTTGATCTACAAAATCCGAGATGTTCATGAATGCTAGAATCAACCTTACTTGCTTGAGTAACCTCTTCATTATCACTTACATCCTCGATGGAATTCAAATATGAATTGAATGAATTAATACTTTCACCGCTATGAACATTTTTAGCAGCATTACCACGCAGGTCATCAACTTCTTCTCTTTGCTCGGAAACCAAACTTTCCAAATAAAGTTCCAGATTAGTTTTCAATGGCCTTTGATTTTTAAAGTAGGGTATAGTATTACTGTTATCGCCATTCTTTTGAACGGTATACTCCTGAGCGTTAACATTGTGTATTAAGTTGTGCATATCCGTATTTTGTGAGATTTCACATATTATTGGTATATTGTTCTTAACGTTATTACATGTTTGATTCGAAAATCCTGTTCCTGCTATTTCATTATTCAAATTAACATTTGCATTCACAGGCACGCTTTTTGTGCAAATAACTCGACCAACATCACCCGCTTCAGCATTCATTGTGTGCATAACAAAACCTTCGACTCTTCCGTCAACATTAAGTGCACCATGTAAGTTAAAAAGATGACCTTCAGTTTGTAAGGCCTGTTGCGATGCTGCAATATTATTTATATCACTGCTTTCAGTTTGATTAATATTATCAAATATGTGTGGGACGTTCATCGATCTGCCTTGGACGATCGAATTTATTTCACAAGTATCTTCAATACTATCTCGTATGCTATTTGGTTGTCTTTTTACATCAGTAGAGATCAACACATGCTCGGCTTCAATTACTGGCGAACGTGGTTCAATCTTTACTGTACTTTCTGTATGTAAAAACTCAGGTAAAGACATTGACTGAAGTGCCAGGTTAATGCCTACTTGATTGTCAGATAATTCTTTAATTAGATCATTTGAATCACCACCACAAGACGTTTCGCATGTATTTAGATTGGTTGCAGGTTCATGCTTAATTTTAAGACCTCCGACATTATGCTCGCACGAATATAGTTCCTCGTTACCGTCTACAACAGTGTCAGTAGTAGCAGCCCAAAGTTCTACAAATGTATCGTCCTCAAAAGGTTCATTCTTTATATCACTAATTACACCATAAAGTCCGCCTTCCGAATTCAGTCTCTCCGTCTTTAAGTGTCCCGAATCAATAATATGATCCAGATTTTCTTTGTGCAGCCGAGGCATTTCATTGATTAGATATGCCACGTCACCAGGTTCCTGTTTTATATGTTTCATATTCCAGCATGTCGAATCATTTTCATTTGGCAGTGCATGTGGCAATTTGGCACCTAGTTCGTGTTTGTCCAATATAGGGCAGTGATTACCATTACAAGCATCAGTTGTAATTTCATGTTGCTTATACATGCTATTACGCAAGTTAGTGCATTCATTAGAAGTTTTTTCAACGTAAGTTTGACCTTCCGTTCTTTCAAAGGTTTGATCTTCAGTTGGATTGTCTTGTGTAATCAAACTTTCGATATGGATACCTCTATTTTTACATACAGGCGTCTCCGCATCGTTAACTGAATTTCTATGCTGTTTACGACCCAATCTCTCAGCAATACAGTTTCCACAAGTGCTGTAATTTTCAGTTTCTTTTACATCGATAGCATTGGGTTTTAAGTGACCAGGGCTTCGAAAATAACTTCTGGTTCTTGACGGTTCTTCTGAACAATGTTCATTTATAGTTACATCCACTTTAGTTAAATTGCTTTGCGACCTACTGGATTTTGTGGAACGAGTTTGTGGTTTTGAGGGAATTGTTCGACTTATTCCTAGTTCTTCATTATATTCTGCACCGTCTTCAAAGCCATCATCACCAAAAATTGACTTAACATCCGATAACACGTTGTTAGTAACTTTTTTTGAGTTTTTCCAAGTAAATTTAAACCTCTTGTGTGATTTATGCGCCATTGTGGACAATCTATCCAGACTAGTTTAAAACTCGCATACCAAAAACGCTCATGACGTGAAAATTGTTTAGTTTATATTCTGTTAAGATATTTCCCTTAGGTTAAACTTGGAACCGTTGATTTCTGATGTTTGGAACAATGTGGAATTCGTTCGGTAATATTTACTCGTTCCATTGTTTATTTCCG